>NW_011889362.1:365613-411849 GCF_000151845.1 Pteropus vampyrus | reverse complement strand
TCCATTCCCCTTTAAAAATTTACATTTTTACTCTCCTTTTCTGTTTTTTTTAAATCTCGAATTATCCCTTTTTATGCTGTACGTTCATTTCTAATTTGCAGTCACTGTTGTCTTTTTCTCTTTTTAAAATGTTTTTTTTAAGCTTTAACCATTACATGATATTTCAGATTATAATATCCCATTCTTAATAAGGATTGCACTTCTCGTTTCTGTCTGTCTGTTTGTCATCTTACTCATAGTTTTGTATTATTTTTGTCCTTTTGTTTCACGCAGAATTACTCCCTTCTGTATTTCCTGTAATGCAGGACTTATGATGGAAAATCCCATCAACTTCTGTATATCTAAATTAGTCTACATTTCTCTGATCAGGGTAGAGACCAAATGTGGAGGAGTGACAGCTATGTCTTTGCAACCACCATTGTCAGGCAGAAAACTGAGTTTGGGAAACTGGCCACCACCACTCCCCATATCCTCATGGTGCTAGCACAAAGCATCAAGGGAATCTTCAACAATAAGAATTAAAACACACATTGCAGATAGTCTCAGTGACATGAGCAGAGATATAGAACCTAAGCAGCTGAAGCTTGAGGGCCAGCATCACTGGAAGGAAAACAGTCACACACACCAATGGCCTCTCTCAATCCACCCATTTCCACCCATTCAGACTTATTCAGAATATAACAGCAGAGCCTTGCATCTGACTGTTGAGGCAGAACTGGGATTCAGGCCCTTTTCAGATGCTTAGATCCCCATAGCCCTTCACATTGTCCCATGGTAGTGGACACCTAAGAGCAAGACAACCTGGTCGCAGAGGAAACACAGACTTCTTCAGAGAATAAAGTGCATTTTTAAACTCAAAGCAGAGATCCAGGAGGACTGGGAAGTGAAAGAGGATTGTTCACCACCTACTAAAAATCAAAAGAAAAACATCTACTTATCAACCTACTAAAGAGAAATCACTATATAATACATTTTCTTAAAATAAAAAGCTGAATATGTTCCTATTAATGCCTAGGCCAAGCTATAGTACACAAAACACCAAGAACAACCATAGTTGCAAAGCAGCTAAAAAAGAAAATAAAAAATCTCCAGAAAATAAGTTTAAAGATATAGAAATATTCAATTTAAGTGACAGAGAATTCAGAATTGCACTTCTGAAAAAAGTTCAAAAAGATGCAAGAACATTTTGATCCATAGTTAAAAGACTTCAAAACAAAATAAACAAACAACAGGAATACTTTACCAAGAAAATTGAAACTAACTAACTAACTAGATAGATAGATAGATAGATAACCAAATAGAAATTCTGGAGTTGAATAACTCATTAAAAGAAATGAAAACCAAAATATCAAGCTTAGGAAATAGAGTTGATCAGATAGAGGAAAGATTAGTGATATTTTAGACAGAATTTGGAAATGACACAGATGGAAGAAAAGAGACACTTTAGAGTGAAAATGAATGAATACTAGAAAAACTATCTGACACCATCATAAAAAGCAATATAAGAATAAAGGGTATATCAGATGGAAAAGATAAAGAAGGGAACAGAGAGCATAATCAAATAGTCAACAAGAATTCCCCAAACTTATAAAATGAACTGGATTCTTGAATCCAAGAAGCAAGTAGAACATCTAATTATCTTAACCCCAAAAAGCTTAATCCAAGGAATATTATATTAAAATAGTCAAAAATTAATAAAAAAGAAAGAACTCTCAAGCCATCCAGGAAATAAGGTGGTAACTTATTAAGCAAAACCCATTAGATAATCATTAAACTTTTTAACACAGCTTTACAAGCTGGGAGAGAGTGGAACCAAATATTCAAACTATAGAAAGAGAGTAATGACTAACCAAGAATAATATATTCAGCAAAGTTCTCCTTTAGATATAAAGTTCTCCTTTAGAAATAAAGACCATTCCAGGCATACAAAAGCTGAGGAAATTTTCCACCACAAGGCCTGAATTACAGAAAGTATTTAAGTTTATTCTACCTAAAAAAAAAGAAAAAAAGAAAATAATGCACAACTATGAGTAAGATGACTAATGGGCAGACAGAAACAGACAAGTGCATCCTTTATTAGGGATATTATAACCTTAAATATTACATAATGGTTCAAAGGACAAATACTTTAAAAAGAAAAGACAACAGTGACTGCCAATTAGAAATGATCATTCAGCATAAATAGAGATAATTTGAGACAACAAAACTTGAAAAGAGGAAAAAGTAATGATATGAATCTACAAGGAGAATGGAAATAAGCACATATAGAGAAAAAATAACTCCTGTATGTACAAACATTTATTTACATAAATTTGATAGCCACATAAAAAAGTTAGACCTGAGACTCATAATTTAAAACTAAAGGGAAAAGAGAGAAAAAATACATACCATCAAATTAAAATAATAGATAGAACCACAAGGACAAAAAAACAATCAAGACACTGAGCTATCAGAAAAAAAAGAAAGAAAAAGAAAAAAAATGGCTATTGGAAAACCTCATATTTCAATAATTATCCTAAATGTAAATTGATGGAACTCACCAATGGAAAGGCACAGAATTGCAGATTGGATCAAAAAGTAAAACATGACCATATGCTGCCATAAAGAGACACATCTCAGTTCCAAAGACAAATGTAGACTCAGAGTGAAAGGGTGGACAATGATAATCCTAGCAAATGGCATTCAGAGAAAAATGGGAGTAGCGGTACTAATAGCAGATGAAATAGACTTCAAAATAAAAAAAAAAAAGTTAAAGAAAGATAGTGAAGGACACTTCATAATGATAAAGGGAACCATGCATCAAGAAGACATAATATACTTATTAATATCTATGCTCCCAATCAGGGAGCCCCGAAATATGTAAAGCAGTTACTAATAGAACTAATGAGAGAAATAGAACAAAACACTATTGTCGTAGGGAACCTAAATACCCCACTGTCTGATATGGACAGATCATCCAAACAGAAAATCAATAAGGAAATCACATCCTTAAATGACATATTAGACCAACTGCACATAATTGACATGTACAGAGTCTTCCATCCCAAAACAGCCTATTATACATTTTTCTCTAATGCACATGGAACATTCTCAAGGATTGACCATAGGCTGGGACACAAAACAAGCCTCAACAAATATGAGGATTGCAATCATACCAACCATATTCTTCGATCATAATGCTTTGAAGTTGGACATAAACTGTAAAAAGAAACTGAATAGAAAGACGAATACATGGAGATTAAACAACATGCTACTAAAGAAAAACTGGGTCATAGAAAAAATAAAAAGAGAGTTCAAGAGATAAATAGAAACAAATAAGAATGAAAGTACAATATATCCAAGTATGGCAAAAGCAGTAATAAGAGACAAGATTATATCATTACACGTCTTTCTCAAAAAACAAGAATGGGCACAAATAAAAAAACCTATCACTTCATCTTAAAAAAAAAAACCTAGAAAAAAAAGAACAAATGAAGTTCCAAATTAGCGAAAGGAAAGCATCAAAACTAGAGAAGAATTAAATAAAATTCAGAACAAAAAGAAAATAGAAAACAAAAATAAATGCAACAAAGACCTGGTTCTGAAGAAAATAATAAATTGTCAAATCCCTGGTAAAACTTAGTAAAGAGAAAAGGACACAAACAAAATCAGGCATGAGAGAGAAGTTATAACACATAATAAAGAAATACAAAAGATGATACAAGAATTCCGTGGAAAAGTAAGTAATACCACATTTAATAACCTAGAAGAAATGAACAAAAGTCTTAGATTTATACAACCTTCCTAGATTGAATCAGGAAGAACTGGAAAATCTGAATAGACCAATTAACAGTAGAGAAATTGAATAATCATCAAAAACCTACCAAAAAGTAAAAGTTCAGGACCAGATGGCTTAAACTGTAAATTATACAAAAAATTAAATTTAACACCTATTCTTAAACTTCCAAAAAAATCGAAGAGGAGGCAACACTTCCTAACTCATTTTGTCATTCTGATATTAACCTGATACCAAAACCTGGTAAAGATAACACATGCAAAAAATTGAAATTAGAGTGATGTCAGAAACATGGCAGAGAGAGATGTCAGCAGATCTCTCCACTTGAAACAAGAAGCTGAACATCTAAATCAACAGAAAACTCACAAACTGCACAACATAACATCAAAGTGTGAGATCTGCAAAAAAGAGCTACCATAAGTCAGAACCCCCAAGAGTCAGGCAGTAGATTGAGAGAAACAAAGAAACTGCCTCTCCCAGCCAGAGATCCCTGCAGGAGGAGCGGGAGGGGAGAAGGTGAGGCAAGCTCCTTGAAAAGCCCTGCCTGGGAGAGCTATGAGCTCCATGTGGCCAGCAGTAGTGCCCAAACATCAGGGAAGAAAGCAGAGAAGCAGGGACAGCAGAGAAGCAGGAACAGCAAACAACAGTTGATTTTTACTAGCCATGGTTGTAAAACTGAGGCTGAGCCACAACTTCCATTGCCCAACCCAGAGGGCCCCTCCCCCCATATCCACCGAAGAGCTCCAGAGGAATCTGAGCAAACACTACCGAAACAGTAACTAACACTGACAAAGACTGAGAATGAGTGTATTGAGCGTGATTGAATATAAGAAAAAAAAAGAGAATTATTAAGACTTTATGTAAAGCAGGGATCAAGAGGCTGAGATGCCACCTATGGGAAACCAAAACAAACAAACAAACAAACAAAAAATGCCTTCTTTACAACAGGCTAAAGAGAGACCTTTACACAATAACATTTCTTTCTGGAAAAACAGCAGAATACACTTCCATTAATGCTCAGGCAGAGAAATTGTCCATTAAACACCATGAACAACCAAGGTGAGAGAGCAATTCTGAAAGAAAGAGAAAAATCTCCAGAAAATAAGCTTAGACATAGAAACATGTGATTTAAATGACAGAGAATTCAGGATGGTGCTTCTGAAAAATCTCAATGAGATCCAAACAATTCATATCAACAATTGCAGGAGTTGAAAAAACAACTTGATGAGAAGAATTTCTTTAGTAAGGAGAT
The DNA here is from genome assembly GCF_000151845.1 of Pteropus vampyrus. Taxonomy (NCBI): domain Eukaryota; kingdom Metazoa; phylum Chordata; class Mammalia; order Chiroptera; family Pteropodidae; genus Pteropus; species Pteropus vampyrus. The sequence continues at coordinate 406,822 of NW_011889362.1, read as the reverse complement.
TAAAATCTTCAAGAAGAACCAACTAGAACTTCTGGAGATGAGGAACATACTGCAAGAGATGAAAAATGAAATCGCAAGCTTGGGAAATAGAGTCAGCCATATGGAGCAAAGGATCAGTGATATGGAAGACAGAAATCTAGGAACAAATCAGAAGAAAGAAGAAAGAAAACAAAGAATGAAAAATAATGCAAGATAAATATATAAGCAAGCTGATTCCATCAGAAGAGGAAACATAAAAATAATGGACACCTTTGAAGGGGAGGAAAAGGAGCAGGGATTAAAAAGCATTTTCAGACAAATAGTTGACAAGAAATTCCCCCAACTAAGGAATGAGCTGAAGCTTGGAATTCAAGAAGTCAAGAGAACACATAATTATCTCAACCCAAAAAGACCTTCCTCAAAACACATTTTAATAAAATTATCAAAAATCAATGACACAGAAAGAATGCTCAGGGAAGCCAAGGAAATGAAGATGGTAACCTATAAAAGAAAATCCATTAGATTACGGTCGGTCTTCTCAGCACAAACCTCACAAGCCAAGAATGAGCGAAATGAAATATTCAAACTATTAAGTGAAAGGAAGTACCAGCCAAGAATAATGTATCTACCAAAGCTCTTCTTTAGATATGAAAGAGAAATAAAGACCTTTCCATACATACAAAAATTGAGGGAATGCTCAACTATAAGGCCTGTATTACAGGAAATATTGAAAGGGGTCAGATCACCTTAAAAAAATGATGAAAAAAATAATAAGGACTAAGGTGACAATCAGATAGAGAGAAGCAGAGGAGGACAACCTATATTAAAAACAGAGTATTATAAGCTTAAACAATAAGAGATTTGCTATAGCAAGATAGTAATGAACATTCAGCATACATAGGGACAAATTGAGACAACAATAACAAAAAAGCAAAGGATTAAGAGATCCAAATTTGCAAATGGGAATGGAAAAAGGCATATGCAGAAGAAAATGGATTAGTATATATATATATATATATATATATATATGTATTTAACTATCCTCTACATATTTATAATGGTAACCACATGCCAAACATCCAGAACTGAAGTATATAACATAAAACAAGAAGGACCAGAGGAAAAAATTCCCAAAACAGAACAACACACACACACACACACACACACACACACACACACAAATAAATAAGGAAGCAATGGAAACACTGAGATAACAGAAAGAAAAAGATAACATGGTGAAAGGAAATTCACATACTTCAATAATCACATAAACATAAATAAACAGCACACCAATAAAAAGGCACAGAGTTGTAGATTAGATCAAAAAACAAAATCCACCTATATGATGCCTACAGGGCACAAATTTCAGTTCTAAAGACAAGTAGAGACTCAAAATAAAAAGGGTGGAAAATGATATTTCAAGCAAAAGACATTCAAAGAAAGTGGGAGTAGTGGTACTAGTATTGGCCAAAATAAACTTAAAAAAAAAAAAAAAAGGTAAAGAAAGGTACTGAGGGACACTTCACTGTGAAAAAGGGAATCACACACCAAGAAGACATAACACTTACTAATATCTATGCTCCCAATCAGGGAGCCCCTAAATATGTAAAGCAATTACTAACAGAATTAAAAAGAGGAACAGACCGAAACACTGTTGTATTAGGGGACCTAAATACACCACTGCTAGATATGGACAGATCATCCAAAGAGAAAATCAATAAGGAAATAATATCCTTAAATGACACATTTGACCAACTGGACAAAATTGATCTTTACAGAGCATTCGTCCCCAAACAGACTCTTATGCATTTTTATTTGGTGCACATAGAAAATTTTCAAGAATTGATTGACCATATACCGAGATAGAGAGATAGCTTCAATATATATGAGTTTTAAAATCACACCAAACATATTCTCTGATCATAATGTTTTGAATCTAGAGATCAAATGTGAAAAGCAAGCAAAAAGAACCACAAATACAGGAAGATGAGACAACATGCTACTATAGAATGACTGAGTCAGAGAAGAAATCAAAAGAGAGATCAAGAGATACATAGAAATGAATGATAATGATAGTACAACAAATCAAAACTTTTGGGACATGGCAAAAGTGGTCATAAGAGGAAACTTCATATCATTACAGGCCTATTTCCAAAAACAAGAACGAGCCCAAATACACAATCTAACACTTCAAATTAAAAACAATAACAACAACAACAACAACAACAAAAACTAGAAAAGAAAGAAAAAATGAAGCTGAAAACAGCAGAGGAAAGAAAGAATCAAAGCAGAATTAAATGAATTTGAAAACAACAAGAAAAATAGAAAAATAATAAATGCAACAAAAAGATGATATTTTGAGAAGGTTAATAAAATTGACAAACCCCTGGCTAGACTCACTAAAGAAAAAAGAGAAAAAAAAACACAAATAAACAAAATTAAGAATGAAAGAGGAGAAATTACAACACATACTATAGCAATAGAATGGATCATACAGGAATACTATGAAAAAAATATAACATCAAATTTAATAACCTAGAAGAAATCGACCAATAATTAGAAATATAAAACTTTCCTAGACTGAATCATGAACTGGAAAATCTAAATAGACAAATCAGCAGTATGGAAATGGAAATAATCATCAGTGAAGTGTCCCTCAGTATCAAAAACTTACCAAAAATCAAAGTCAGGACCAGATGGCTTCACCAGTGAATTCTACCAAACATTTAAAGAAATTTTAACACTTATTCTTCTCAAACTCTTCCAAAAAATCGAAAAAGAGGCAATACTTCCCAAATCATTTTATGAGGCCAATATTACTCTGATATCAAAACCTGGTAAAGATAACACAAAAAAGAAAACTACACAACAAAATCTCTCATAAACACAGATGCAAAAATCCTAAATAAGATACTAGCGAAACGAATCCAGCAACATATTAAAAATATAATACATCACGATCAAATGGGCTTCATCTCAGAGACACAGGGATGATTCAACATATGCAAAACAATTAATGGGAAACACCATATGAACAAATTAAAAAACAAGAATTATATGATCATATCAATAGAGGCAGAAAAAGCCTGGGACAAAATACAGTATTCATTTATGATCAAAACACTTAACAAAATCGGTACAGAAGTAAAAAACCTTAACATAATAATGGCCAAGTAAGACAAACCCTCAGCCAACATTATATTTAATGATGAAAAACTGAAAACCTTCTCTATAAGATTAGGAACAAGACAAGGCTGTCCTCTATCACCACCGTTATGCAATATAACATTGAATGTCCTAGCGAGTACAATCAGGCAAGAGAAGGATATAAATGGCATCGAAATAGGAAACGAAGAAATCAAACTATCACTATTTGCAGATGATATGATTCTCTATATAAAAAACCCTAAAGACTCCACAAGAATACTGCTAGAAACAATAAGTAAATACAGTAAAGTTTCTGCATAAAAAATAAACATTCAAAATCCATAGTGTTCCTATACTCTAATAATGCACTGTCAGAAAAAGAAATGGAAAAAAAAATTCTTTTTGCAATTGCAACAAAAAGAATAAAATATCTAGGAATAAATGTAACGAAACATGTGAAGGACCTATATAATGAAAACTACAAGATCTTATTATAAGAAACAGAAGACGATACAAAGGAATGAAAAGATATTCTGTTTTCTTCGATTGGAAGAATCAACATAGTTAAAACAACCATATTACCTAAAGCATTACAGATTTAATGCAATTCCCATCAAAATCCCATCGGCATTAAAAAAAAAATAGAACGAAAAATCATTTGTATGGAAGTACATAAGACCCTGAATCGCCAAAGCCAACCTGAGAAAAAAACACGAGGTTGGAAGCGTCACTCTTCTCGACTTCAAATTCTACTACAAAGCGACAGTAATAAAAATGGCATGGTATTGGCAGCAAAACAGACATATGGACCAGTGGAACAGAATTGAGAGTCCAGAAGTCAACCCATATTTATATGGACAAATAATTTTCAACAAAAAAGCCAAAAACATACAGTGTAGAAAGAAAAGCCTCTTTAATAGAAGGCGCTACAAAAACTGGAAAGCCACCTGCAAAAGAATGAAACTATAGTGTTGTCTATCACCACAACCAAAATTAACTCAAAATGAATTAAGAACCTGAATAGGAGACCTGAAGCAATAAAATACATAGAGGAAAACATAGGAACTAAACTCCAGGATCTTAGACTTAAGAGGATTTTATGAATTTGACCTCAAAAGCAAGGGAAGTAAATACAAATATAAATGCATGGGAATATGTCAAATTTAAAAGCTTCTGCACAGCAAAGGAAATTGTCAATTAGGTAAAGAGACAACCATCTGAGTGGGAAAATATATTTGCAAGCAACGCCTCCAATAAGGGATTAATATCCAAAATAAACAACTCATACAACCAAATAACAACAACGATAACAACAAAATGATACAGTCAAAAAATGGGCAGAGGACCTGAACAGACACTTCTCCCAAGAAGACATACAAATGGCCAAAAAACATATGAAAAGATGCTCAACATTGGTAGTTCTTAGGGAAATGCAAATCAAAACCACAGTGAGATACCATCTCATACCTGTTAGAATACTGTTATCAACAGGACAAGTATTAACAAATGTTGGAGAGGATGCGGAGAAAAAGGAACCCTCATACACTGCTGGTGGGACTGCAAATTGATACAGCCCCTATGGAATACAGTACAGAGTTTCCTCAAAAACTAAGAATTGATCTACCGTATGATCAAGCAAGCCGGCTACTAGATATTTATCCCAAAGACTTGAAAACTTGTATCCAAAATGATATTTGCACACCAATATTCATAGCAACCTTCTTCTCCAAGGCCAGGACTTGGAAGTAACTGAAATGTCCTACGATGGATCATTGTCTAAAGAAGCTGTTGTACATATACACAATGGAATATTACTCAGCCATAAGAGATGAAATACGGCCATTTGTAACTATGTGGATAGAACTTGATATAATCATGCTAAGCAAAGTAAGCCAGACAGAAAAGTCGAAAATCACATGATTTGACTTATCTGTGTGATATAAACCTAAATGCAACAAACAAACAGGACAAACAAATAGATTGTCATGGACATGGACAATATAAAAGTTGTTATCAGAGGGTAAAGGCGAGGGGGGAGTGGGGAGGTGGATGGGGTTAAAGATGTCAAATATGTGGTGACAGAAATAAATCTATGAGAGGTGAACACACAATGTAAATATATATATATATATATATATATATATATATATATATATGCCTTAATGTTAAAATCTACAATAGAAATTTACTTGATTTCTTTAACCAATGTCAACATAAAAAATTAATTCAGAAAAAAATAAAACCATGGTATGTAAATCAGGGTAATTGGTACATGAGTATATAAGTTTTCTAAACTATAAATCCTTTCAAATATAAATCACTGTTAAATTCTTCCTTTGCATGCTTTGACAAACCCCTGGTGTGGTGGTTCCTTTTCAGGACCAAGACAGATGGGTAGATTGAATGGTGGTTTGAGAACCAAATAAAATGATCTATTCCAGTATCTAGTGAAGCTTTTGTGCTTCACTATAGTTGAAATCATCAAAAACATTCATTCATTTGATTATTAAATTTTAACTTACTACTTAAGGGGGCTTGCTTTCACCAATTGTAAATTGGGAATGAAACCAGTATCTTCTTAAGATTATTATTTGGATTTCAATGAGGTAATATATGCAAGGTACTTAGTATAGTGTCTAGCCCATATTTGTTTGCTTAATTCATAACACTCATCACTGCCATTAAATTATGCATTTCTTTGTATATGATCTGCTTTCCCCTACCAAAAGGTCTTGCATTTTCAGAGCCTAGTGGAGTTCAACAATTACTGGTTGAATGAATTAATGAATACTCAATGAATAAGATTTTCCCTAAACTCTAAAAACAAAACAAAACAAAACAAAACTACATACTAATATCTCTCACGAAGAGAGATGCAAAAATTCTAAATAAAATACTAGCAAACCTAATCCAACAACATATTTTAAAAAATTATACACCATGATCAAGTGGGCTTCTGATCTGGGGCACAGGGATGGTTTAACATATGCAAATCAATCAATGCAATATACCACATAAACAAAATAAAGAATTAGAATTATATGATCATATCAATAGATGCAGAAAAAGCCTCTGACAAGATACAGCATCCATTTATGATTAAAACACTTAAAAAGTAGATATAGAAAAAAAAGTATTTCAAGCTAATAAAGGCCATATACGACAAACCTCCTCAGCTAACATTATATATATTGGTGAAAAACTGGAAACGTTTCCTCTAAGATTAGAACGAGACAAGGCCGTCCACTATCATCACTGTCATTCCATATAATATTAGATGTCCAAGTGAATGCAACCAGGTAATAGAAAGATATAAAACATTCAAAAACGAAATTAAGAAGTCAAACTGACACTATTTGTGGATGACATTATTCTCCATATAGAAAACCTAAAAGACTTCATGAGAACACTACTAGAAATAATAATCAAATATAGTTTCTAGATACAAAATCAATGTTCAAAAATCCATAGCATTCCTCACTCTAATAATGAATTGTCAGAAAAAGAAATTTAAAAAAAATTCCTTTTGCAACTGCAAAGGAAAATATTAAAATTCCTAAAAATAAACCTAACAAAACATTTGAAGGACCTATACAATGAAAACTATAAGACTACTAAAATAAATTGAAGACACAAATAAATGAAAAAAAAAATTCTGTGTTCTTGGATAGGAAGAATAAAGTTAAAATAATCTATTACCTAACACATTATTACAGATTTAATGCAATGCCCATCAAAATCCCATCGACATTTTTAAAGAAATAGAATAAAAAATGATCAGATTTGTATGGAAACAATAAAGACCCTGAATCACCATAGCAATCCTGCTGAAAAAGAAAAAAGCTGGAGAAATCATTTTGCCCAATTTCAAATTATTCTACAAAGTGACAATAATCAAAACAGTATGGGCTTTGGGCTCTCTGAGTGCACTATGGTAATTGGCAAGAACAAGCACTTTATGAAAGGTGGCCAAAAAAGAGCCACGAAGAAAGTGAGAGACTCATTTTCTTAGAAAGATTGATATGATGTAAAAGCACCAGCTATATTTAATATAATAAATATTGGGAAAATATTACTCATAAGAACTCAAGGAACCAAAATCACATCTAATGATCTCAAGTGTCGTGGTTTTGAAGTGAGCCTAGCTGATCTGCAGAATGATGAAGTTGCATTTAGAAAATTCAAGATAATTACTAAGGATGTTCAGGGCAAAAACTGCCTGACTAATTTTCATGACATGGATCTTACTCATGTCAAAATGTGCTCCATGGTCAAAAAAATGGTCATTATTGAAGCTCATGTTGATGTCAAGACTACCAATGGTTATTTGCTTCGTCTGTTCTGCATTTGTTTTACTAAAAAACAACAACAATCAGATTTGGAAGACCTCTTATGCTCAGCATCCACAAGTCTACCAAATCCAGAAGAAAATGATGGAAATCATGACCCAAGTGCTGCAGACAAATGACTTGAAAGAAGTGGTCAATAAATTGATTCCAGATGGCATTGGAAAAGACGTAGAAAAGGCTTGTCAATCAATTTATTCTCTTCATGATGTCTTTGTTAGAAAAGTCAAAATGCTGAAGAAGCCCAAGTTTGAGTTGGGAAAACTAATAGAGCTTCATGGTGAAGGTAGCAGTTCTGGAAAAACTACCGGAGATGAGACAGGTGTTAAAGTTGAACGAGCTGATAAATATAAGCCTCCAGTCCAAGAATCTGTTTTAAATTCAGAATTTTCATGGAGACAAATAAAACCTATTTGTGATGTTAAAAACAAACAAACAAACAAAAAATCAGCATGGTATTGGCAGAAAAATGGAATTAAGAGTCTAGAAGTAAATCCCTCTTTATATGGCAAATAATTTTCAACAAAGGACCCAAAAATATACAATGGACAAAGGAAAGCCTCTTCGATAAATGGTGTTGGGAAAACTGGAAAACCACATGCAAAAGAAAAAAAAAAAACATAGACTGTTGTCTATCACCACACAGAAAAAATAACTCGAAATAAATTAAGGACCTGAGTGTAATACCTGAAATAATAAATTACGTGGAAGAAAATGTAGATACCAAACTCATGGACCTGTGACTTGAAAGGGATTTTATGAATTTGACTTCAAAGACAAGGAAAGTAGAAGCCAAAATAAATTAATGGGACTATATAAAACTAAAAAGTTTTTGCACAGCAAAAGAAACTGTCAACAAGGCAATCATCTGCATGGGAGAATATATTTGCAAAGAATGCCTCTGATAAGGGCCTAATATCCAAAATATACAAAGAACTCATACGACTCACTAACAACAAAAATTAAACAATCTTATTAAAAAAGTATGAATAGAGGACCTGAACAGACACCTCTTCCAAGGCATACAAATGGCCAACAGACATATGAAAAGATGCTCAACTTCATTAACTATTAGGGAAATGAAAATCAAAACCACATGAGGTAACATCTCACACCTGTTAGAGTGGCTATCATCAACAGTACAATTGAGAGTTTGTGGTGAACAGGAACCCTCATACACTGCTAGTGGGAATGTAAATTGGGACAGCCACTATGGAAAACAATACGGAAGTTTATCAAAAAGTTAATAGAATTACAATATGACCCATCTGTTTCTTTTCTGGATATTTCCCCCAAAATACCTTAAAAACGTTTATGCAGAAAGATATATGCACCTTGATGTTTATAGCAACATTATATATGGTGGCCAAGAGATGGAAACAACCAAAATGTCCTAAAATAGGTGATAGGATAAAGAAGATGTGGTATATATTCAATAGAATATTACTCAACCATAAGAAAAGATAAAGTACTGTAATTTGTGACAATATGGATGGATCTTGAGATTACCATGCTAAGCAAAATAAATTAGACAGAAAAAGTTCAGAATCATATTATTTCACTCATATGTGGGATATAAAACTGAAAGCAACAAACAAACATGGCAAACTGACAGTGTCATGGACACAGACAGTGAATTGGTTCTCACTAGAGGGAAATGGAGAAGTGGGGAGGTAGATAGGGGTAAAGGGATCAAATATTTGGTGACAGAAGGAAATTTAACTTTGGATAGTGAATACACAATGCAATATAGATATAATTTATTATTGAATTATACATTCAAAACATATATATTTTCATTAATCCATATCACTCTAATAATTTTAATAAAAAATAATAAATGAGCCCATTTGGTTATTTTCAAATATGTAAAATAATAAAAAATGAGCCTTGTGGTATATGAAATGTGGGTGAGCTGATTTTTCATGGTTCACTGGGTGGGGCAAGGGGGGGTTCACCAGTAATGCAGATTCAAGTTTGGTGCCAGTATTGAGCCTGCAGCCTTTGAGTAAAAGGCTCAGAGCATTCCAAGTCGATCCACTGCCTACTTGGGTCCCAAGTTTTCCCCATGGCTTTTCCAAGAAAGATTGCAGCATAGGCTAAGGCTGGCTACTCATTGCCAAATGGGCCTCCAGTGGTGACCGATTTGTGTGGGGCAGCGTCCCAGGGAGTTACCACTGTGGAGCAAGTAACTTTTTCTAGGCTAATGCAGATTCAGATTTCGCTGTGTGCAGAGAGGGCCCAATACAGGAAAGATGACACCCAACCATAAGCTGCATGGGAGAATGGATCAACACAGGGACAAACTTGGCTCTCCCTCTAACCCTCACCCTGAAGCCACACAATTGTCTCTCCCTGTATGTCTCTGGCATCTCCCAAGTGCTGTCCCTCTGCAAGAGATGAGTATTAGTGCCTGTGAGTGAGTGAGTCTGTGTGCAGGCCCTGTAAGAGGACATCTAAGTTTCCAGCTACCTTCAGTCTCACTTGGACAGATGGAATTCCCACTGTTTTTTCATATTTAGATATTGTGGGCACTTCTCTTTCTGGCACTGGTGCTCCGGACTGGAGACTCCAGTGTGGTTATGGAAATCTTTGCTCTTCAGAGGGCAATTTTGTGGTCTAGAGATCTCTCCTAATTCTCAGTCACCACATGTGGGTGTGGATCCTGCCCATTATGCATTTTCGTTCCTTTTATTAGTTTCATCGTGGCTTCTTGTTTATATCAATAGTTATAGGATTTCTGTTTAGCTCAGATGGTTCACCAGGTTTATTGTTCTATAATTTAGTTGTGATTTTAATGTGATCATGGGAGGAGGGAAACACAGTATTTTCCTGCTTCACCATCTTGCTCCATCTCCAAAAGTTATTTTTGAAAATAATTTAATTGCATTAAATTGTACCATATTAACTATCAATTTAAATAGCTGTTGCTCATACAGAGTTTTTCTAATATTATGGCTATAAATAATGTTTATATTAATATATTTGCTTAAGAATTTTTTCTGCATTTTGGATCAGTTTCCTAGGATAGATTCCTAGAAGCATTATTACTAAGTTATATATGTATATTTTGAATTCCTAAAAGTTTATAGTCCATAAGCATTCTTTGCTCACTCCATGCTCTCACTACAGCCAAAATTTAATTTTATCTTTTTAAAGCTCCATAATAGGTGTAGCAGGTTTATGAACCCACATTTCTGTAACATTTGACTTTTCTAATTCTAAGAGCTCAATATCAAATAGTAGAATGATCAGAAATTATTAGAAAGGGTATATAAAATAGAATTCTTTTGGTTGCAATTAACTCACTTGAGTTGGCTTAACCAAGAAAGATATAATTTATTCTAAATAAACAGGATTTCTAGAGAAACCCAAGAATGAGGGAAAAATAACTAAAAGAAGGCAACTAAAAGCAAGGATGATATCAGTGCTTTAAAAAATCTTTTTTTTCTATTTCATTTTTTTTCACTTTAGAAAAACTTTCTTTGCTTCTCCAGTTCCCATAAAAAAATATGTTAATGGTATAAAATCTGAAGAGAAACTGATATAATTCTTTTAGTTGCAATTACAAATTTATAGAGAAGCATCTCCAATTATTCCAGGTTGCATCAGATCCCCATCCACTATCTTGCTAATGTGAAAACATGGTTGAGGTATGAAATATTCCCATAAACTTAGCATATAATTAAGTAGTCCAGTAAGTTTTCAGTATAAAATATTCAAAGATGGGAACCCTAATGGATTTAGATGTTCCAATTATCCTCAAAAAATGTCCATAGTCTCAAAATCTAACATTTATTCTTCAAAAATGATTAAAGGGAATTTTGTCATGAGTCTAAAACTTTCTATAACTGAAGACTTTTTCTAACTCGAGTGTTAATAGGTAATAACTCTTGAAAACTAAGTATTCAAACATCACATTAAATCTATCCTTTGAGTTTCAACCTTTAAATTGTACAGTGAAACTGCATAGTGTTACAACATTTAACTAATTTATAGAAAATCTTGTAGAAATTAAATGAGGCATTATATATCTTTTGCAGCAAGCATCAAAATAACATCTCTGCCTCTCTCTCCCTGTTCCATATCTAAAACATGATTTTGCAGAAGAGAAAACTGAGATAAAAAATATTCAATAACTTTCTCGAGACCACACATATATGCAGAAGGAATGTCAGGACTAGAATTTGGTCAATTAATGTTAGGTCATTGATTTTTACAATATATCATAACATATATTTTTATAGCTCTGAGTAAGAGAAAGTGTTACTTGGATATTAGACATTTTGAATTAATAATTTTTAAATTATTAATAGTTGCACACACATAAAATTCAAATTGCAAAAGGGTTTCCAGTTAAAAGGAAGTCTCAGGTTACAAAATATACATGTTGATGAGATCTCTGGATATCTTCCCCCTTAAGTTTTTATTACACTGGCAGTCATGCTTTTACACTTCAGCAAGGGCAGAAGAAGCTCCGAGAAATGTGACCAGTCCAAGAGGAAAAAACTACAGAGACTCATCTCAAGGAACTACCAGTCATCTAAGGAAAGCCTCTATAGAAAAATAGAAGTCAAAAACACAAAAAGGTGAAGATGGAGGAGTAGGTAAATGCTGTTCTTACCTCCTCTCATAACCACATCAAGGAGTAGGTAAATGCTGTTCTTACCTCCTCTCATAACCACATCAAGCTTACAAATAAACTACAGAACCACCATTGAGTATTGTCTGAAGTCTAGCTGAACATGTCTTACAACTATGGACATATAGAAGAGACCACCTCAAGACTGGTAGGAGAGATAAAGATGCAAAACCAGCTGGTCTAATAACTACATGTGGCAGTAGAAGTTAGGGAAAGATATCTCAACTGTGGAGGTCTCCCCGGAGGAGCCAAGGGTCTTGGACCTATACTGGGCTCTCCAGCCCAGCGTTCCAGTGTCAGGAAGAGAAATTCCCACAACTTCTCTCTGTGAAAACCAGCGAAAATTGTGGCTGAGTGAGATGGAGGGCAGCTAGAATCCTAGATGTATCTCTTAAGGGGCCCATGTCAGGACTCGATGAAAGACTCACTTGCTCTGACCTCTAGCACTAAGACAGCAGCTTGAAAGGTGCCAAGGATATATAGGGTGGAACTGAATTGTCTGGCTTTAGGGCAAGGGAAGGAGGGTTAGTTTTCTCCCAGACAGAAGTGCTGAGAGAGAGCATTATCTCTTTTTTGAGCCTTCTCCCACCTAGCTTGCAGACTCAGGCAGGTGTCATATCAGAGGCTCCATTAACATAGCTAACACTGATTGCCAGGCCCTGATGACTCCTGTTCCCCTCCCAATCTTCAGATCCACCCAAGTGCTTCCAGTGGATTTTTCATATGAATGGCTTAACTTGGCTCATGTTATGGACTTTTATAAAATCTCTCAAAGATTCATGAAACCTAAAGAAGCACCTGGCCTCAGCATATCCCATACCTCTTGCTCAGCAGCTCAAAGCCCAGCACTAGTGGCAGCTGACCTCAGTTTGTGGCTTGGCCTCTCAAGGAACCTCCAAGCATAGCTTGGGTGGTAATCATCTGCGCATTGCTTGGAGGTTCATGCTATGTGGCCCTGGGCAGGGCACAGGCTATAGATGAACTTGGCTGGCAGCAGGGCCCCTCGCAGGAGGCCCTGGGCTGCATGCTCACTGGCCAGCTTCGGATTGAGCCAGAGCATCACCTGGGGATACATCTGAGGATGACACACCCAAGGGCAGACAGAGCATGCATTATAGCCCTGCTAAAGCGAATTTTGCTCTGTAGGGTCAGCCTCTGCACAATGGCTTCTCCACTAGTCATGGCCAGTCATCACAATCAGTTGGCCCAAGAGTCAATTCTGCCAATTGATGAGCAAACAGGCTCAACTATAACAGGAGAGCACACACAACCTATACAAGGGACATTTGTGGAGCATCCAGCTCAGGTGACCAGGAAAGACTGTGCCACTGGGCTCCACAGCTCACCTACTACATAAGGCCACTCTATTAAGACTAGGAGATATAGCAGCTCTACCTAATACATAGAAACACATACAAGATAACAGCCAAAATGGGAAGACAAAGAAACATGTCCCAAATGAAAGAACAGAACAAAGCTCCAGAAAAAGAATTAAACGTAATCAAGACAAGCAACCTACCAGATTCAGAGTTGAAAACACTGGTTATAAGAATGCTCAATAAACTTAAGAGAAGAGTATGGAAATTCAGTGATTACTTTAACAAAGAAATGGAAAACATAAAAATGGAGATAGAAAACATAAGAAAGAGTCAAACAAAATGAAGAATACAATAACTGAAATAAAGAATGCCTTAAGAGGAATCAACAAAGATTAGATGAAGCAGAGGACTGAATCAGCAATTATAAGATAAGGTAGCAGAAAACACCCACTCAGAACAACAACAAGAAAAAAGAATCCAAAAAATAAACATTTTAAGAGGCCTCTGGAACAGCATCGAATGTACCAACAATCTCATCATAGGGATACCAGAAAGAGAATAGAATAAGGAATTGAAAATCTATATGAAGAAGCAATGACTGAAAATTTCCCTAAAAGAGGTGAAGGAAAGAGACATGCAAGCCCAAGAAGTGCAATGAGTCCCAAACAAGATGAACTCAAATAGGCCCACACCAAGACACATCATAATTAAAATGCCAAAGATGAAAGACAAAGAGAGAATCTTAAAAGCAGCAATAGAAATGCAGTTAGTTACCTACCAGGGAGCTCCTCTAAGACTGTCAGCTGATTTCTTAACAGACACTTGCGGGCCAGAAGGGATTGACATGAAATATTTAAAGTGATGAAAAACAAGGAAGTATAGCCAAGATTACTCAAACCAGCAAAGATATCATTGAGAATAGAAAGACAGACAGAGCTTCCTAGAACCCCCTCACAAAAAAAAAAAAAAAAATGTAATGGAGTTCATCACTACTAAGCCAATATTATAGAAAATGTTAGAGGAACTCTTCAAGAAGAAAGAAAAAAAAGATATAAATAAGAATAATAAAATGGCAATAACTGTATTTTAGCAACAATTACCTTAAAATTACCTTAAATGCTGCAATCAAAGATAAGGTGGCTGAATGTATAAGAAAACAATACCCTTACATATGCTGTATACAAGAGACTCACTTCAGATCAAATGACACACACGGACTGAAAGTAAGGGATGGAAAAAAGCATTTTATGAAAATTTAAACAAATAAACAAACAGAAAGAGCATAGGTAGCAATAGTTACACCAGGGACAATAGCCAAAAGTTATAACAAGAGTCAAAGGAGGACCTAGTAATCCCACTTCTGGATATTTTTTTTTGAAGAAACCCAAAACACTACTTTGAAGGGACATGTGAATCCATATGTTCATTGCAACAATATTTTCAATAACCAAGATATGGAGACTACGTGTATTTCCATCAATGGATTAATAAAGAGGTGGTACATATATACAATGGATTACTCATACATTAAAAAGAATAATATCTTGCCATATGCTACAACATAGATGAACCTAGAGGATATCGTGCTGAGTGGAGTAAGTCAGAATGAGAAAGACAAATGTTATATGTGGAATTTAGAGAATAGGATAAACAAACAAACAACAGAAGCAAGCTCATAGATATAGAGAGCATTTGATGATTGTCTGATTTGGGATGTGGGATGGATGAAGGTGGGAGAGGATTAAGAGTTACAAAATGGTAGTTATAAAATAGTCATGTTGATATAGAGTGTAACATGGGGAATTTAGTCAGTACTATTATAATAACTATGCATGATGTCAGATGAATACTAGATTTATCAGAATGATTACTTCATAAATTATATATCTAATTGCTTTGTTGTACACCTGAAATTAATATAATATTGTATGTCAAGTATAACTAAACAAAATAAAAATACAAAAAGTTAATAAAACGCAGGAATTACTGTGGAAAACACTATGATGTTTCCTCTGAAAATTAAAAATCAAACTTCTTTATAATCCAGCAATCTCACTTCTTGCTATTTATGCAAAGTAATTGAAATCAGAATCAGAATGTCAAAAGGATATTAGTATGACTATGTACCTAGCAGCACTATTCATAATAGGCAAAATGTGGAAACAACATAAATGTCCATCACCAAATAAGTGGATAAAGAAAATGTGGTATAAACATACGATGTAATGCTATTCAGCCTTAGAAAAGAAGGAAATTCTGCAATATGCTACAATCTGGATAAAACTTGAAGACATTATACTTAGTGAAATAATCCAGTCAGAGACAAATACTGCACGATTCCACTTTTATGAGCTTCTTAAATAGTCAAATTCACAAAATCAAAGAGTGGAATAGTGGATTCTAGGAACTGGGGGGAGGAGTGGGATATGGGGATTTACAAATGCGGCATAAAGCTTTGGTCATTCAAGATGCATTAGCTCTAGAAATCTGTTGTATAACACAGTACCTATAGTCAGATCATGTGTTGTACACCTAAAATTTGTTAGGGGAGTATATGTTAAGTGCTCTTACTTTTATAAAACTATACGATTTACTATAATAAAAAAATGAAAATTAAAAAGTGCATATTTCTTTATATGAAAGATGAGTCAAGTATTAAACATTACATTAAATATTTAAATAAAATACTTATTTTATAAAGAAAATTATCTTCCTTGACATATTCGTTAAGTAGATCAGAAATTCCATGTATTATTTTGCTTAGAAAAAGGCTCACTTACATTCATAGATTATTTTTATGTTTACCTCCTATCCTACATAGAAATCTAGAAAATCGGAAGGGATGGTCTATAATAGTTACTTGTATAGAGGTTATGTAAGAACAGATTATAAAATAAGAGTAATATTATTATTGTAATGGGGTAAATATACTTTCAGTATCAAGCTAAGCATACAAAGTTTTCATATGGAATCAACAAGTCCAGTTGGCAAAAGCAATATGATAATTCACTCCTCAAATCTTATTCATGATATCTTTCTAATCTAATTTTGGATATTTGCATGAATTGTATATGAAGATGAAGTCATAAGAAATTGAATATGAAAATAATAAAACAGCTACAATTTTTCAATGTTACATTTTGAAAATAGGAAAATGAAAATGACATGTTTGACCTTAAAATTCAATGGTCCTCTTTATAGATAATTCTGTTTGTGTTAGGAATGCCAATCAAATGTTTCATGAATGTATTTTAGCACCTGTAAAATTTGATTAAAATTTAATGTAGCCTCACTTTAAGTCTGGATGAATTAGGATGGGCAACTATCTGTGAAATTATCATTCACTTCTTAATTGTTCTTGATTTTTGTGTGAAGGGAAGTGACTTTTATTTTGTTCTAAAAACTGATGGAGATTATATTATATTTACTTCATGGCCATTTTATCACTTATATATTCCCCCGAAAATGTCTAACGAGCGTCATTAAGATAAGAAGTATATATTTTTTCAAAAATTTAAGTGTTTACATACACACAAACACACACACACGTATATTTTTGAAAATTCATCACTTCAAGAGTAGCCTTATGTAAAATGAGATTAAAATATTCACTTAATGAAGAAGGATATCATAAAAATTAATGAAGATTTGTAACTTGTGAGATATTGAGATCTGAAAAAGTTTCTAAACCCATTATGTTACTCTAAAAGAATATTGAACATTGTTGGGGGAAAAAAGTCGGGGATATTAGGTCGAGTAAGCAAAAATATAAGTATATCTTGGCATTTTATTCAGTTAACTGTTCCTAATCTTTATTTTATCATCTTCTATGCACTGTGCATAAGATTTATTTCTATCCATAAGAACCAATTAGAAAATAAGATAATTTATTAAGGTTCTATTGCTGTGTGACAAATTATCACAAATTTAGTGGATTAAAGCAACATCTATTTATTAGCTCATAGTTCTGTTGGTTAAAAATCCAGACGAGTGTGGAAAAAAAATGTTGTAGATAACAGAGGCTTTGTTCTTCCCTCTGGCGAACAAATCAAAGTTGTGACAGAAACAAGGAGCAAACAGCAGGGAAAATTGCCTGGAATCTAGATGAACAAGCCATACAACCAAGGAAAAATCTAAGAAATCACCCTGCAATGGCAGAAGGTAGGGCGGGCAAGGAGATGAGACTTGCCAGACCCTAGCGGCTGAGTGGGATGGAGGCAATGGCATTGGCAGCCAGCAGCTGTGGATGCCTCTTAAAGGAGCTGAATCTGTGAGCGGACTTTTGTGGTGACTGACCTGCTCGCTCTGAGTACCAGTGCTGGTTCAACTGTACAGGGGGCATCAGGGATGCAGGAGAACCTTGAGTTGTTAGAGCGAGGGCCGAGTAGAGACTCACTCTGCACAGAAGTGCCTGAGGTATCCATTGTTCCTCTCTTGAGCCCTCTTCCCTCTTAATGTGCAGACTCAGTGCTCCCATAGCGGAGACGTCATCAAATGTATAACAGAGGTCGCTATGCCCAGAGGATTCCCTGAAACTCCACCTCTTCAAACTCAGGACCCCACCCAAGCCACATGTAGGTGCGTCCCCGCTTAGACAGGTGCCAATTGTTGAGCAGCACCTAGAATCACACTGGTGGCAGCTGGCCTCAGCTTCTGGTGTGGCCTTTTGAGGCAAAAATAAGCACAGCATCTGTGTATTGCTTGATGAATCTTAATAGGTGGCCCCAGAGGAGTATAGGCTGGAGCTAAACTTGACCTGCAGCTGAACTCCTCTCAAGACTGCACCACTGGAGATCTAACACATGTAGCCAAACTAATAAGACCTTTGCTTAGTACATAGACACAAAAAGACAGCCCAAATGAGAAGACAAACAAGCAGAAACCGTATGAGAGAACAGAACATAGAATCAGAAATAACAGAGTCAAATAATCTCACAGATGCAGAGTTCAAAACACTGGTTATAAAGATGTTCAAATAACTTATGGGAAGTGTAGATGAATTCAGTGAGAACTTTGACAAAGTGATAAAAAAACATAAAAATGGAAATAGAAATTATAGAAGGGATTCAGTCAGAAATGAAGAACACATTATTTGAGATGAGAAGTATATTAAATGGAATAAACAGAGTGAATAAAGAAGAGGATCAAATAACCTATATAGAGGATGGGAAAGCCAAGAACACACAATCAGAATGGCAAGAAAAAAGAAGCCAAGACTATAATAATAATTTAAGCAATCTATGGTAAAAATATCTGTGTCATAGGGGTACCGGAAGGAAGACAAGACATTGAAGAGCTATTTGAAGTAATAATGATAAAAAAAACTCCCCTAACTTGGTGAAGGAAATAGACATAAAACCCCAGGAAGCTCAGAGAGTCCCCAAAACCAGGTACCCAAAGAGGCCCACACCAAGACACATCATAATTAACATGCCAAAGGTTAAATGCAAAGAGAAAATCTAAAAAGCAGCAAGAGAAAAGCACCCATAAGACTGGCAGCTGTTTTTTCAAAAGAAACTATGCAGGACAGAAGGGCTTGACACAAAATATTCAAAGTAATGAAAACCCAAGATCTACAACTAGAAATATTTTATCCAGAAAAGCTGTCATTTAGAGCCGAAGGACAGATACAGAGCTTCCCAGACAAAAATCAGCTAAAGGAATATAACGAATAACAAAACCATGCCAATATTACTGAAAATGTTGGAGGAACTTCTTTAAGAAGAAGAAAAAAAAATGTATCCAAAACATGAATAAAAATGGTAATAACTACATTCCTATCAACAAGTACCTCAAATGGAAAAAAAAAAAAATAAGTGTCCCAACGAAAAGATAGAGTGGCTGAATGGAGAAGAAAACAAGACCCCTATATATCCTGCCTACAACAGACTCTCTTCAGGTTAAAACACACACACAGACTTAAAGAAAGGGGATAGGAAAAGCTATTGCCTTGATCGACCTAGAGAGTATTGCACTGAATGAAATAAGTCAGATAGAGAAAGATAAATGTCGCATGATTTCACATACATGTGGAATCTAAAGAATAAAATAAACAAGAGCAACAACAAAAGCAGTAGTAAACTCTTAGATACAGAGAATTTTAAGGGCTACTAGATGGGAGGAGGGTTGGGGATAGCAAATAAGGTCAAAGTGATTAAGAGGTACAAATGGGTAGTTGCTGAATAGACATAGAGATGTAGAGTGTAGCATGGGGAAGATGTTTAATAATGTTGTAATAAATATGTAAGGAGGAAGAAGGATACTAGATTTAGTGGAGTGATCACTGTGAGTTATGTAGATCTCTGAGCACTATGCTATACAACTGAAACTGGTGTATTATTGTATGCAAACTAAAATTGAAAAAAATCTCATTGAATTGTACAATGTGAACACAGCAGTTGATTTTTGCCAGCCTGGTTGCAAAACCAAGGCTGAGCTGCAGCCCCCAACTCCCAAACCAGAAGGCCCCTCCCCGCATACCTTCTGAGTCAGAGCACCAAAGAGCCAAAGGGGAATCTGAGCAAATGCTGCCTAGACTGTCGCTGACACTGGCAGGAACTGAAAATGAGAGTAGCGAGGGGGATTGAATATCTACAAAAAGGTAAAATTCATTTTTCAGTTTTATATAAAACAGAGATCCAAGAGGTTTAGATGCCTCCTACTGGAAACCAAAAGACAAGCACTTTCTTTTCAGCAGGCTAAAGAGAGACCGTTATATAATAAATCTTCCTTCTGGAAAAAAACAACAGAATACACTTCCATTAATACACAGGTGGAGAAATAATCCATTAAACAGCATGAACAAACAAGGCGACAAGGTATCTCAGAAAGAAAGAGAAAAATCTCCAGAAAATAAGCTTACAGACATAGAAATATGTGACTTCAATGACAGAGAATTCAGGATGGTACTTCTGAAAAAACTCAATGAGATCGAAAACAAATCATATCAACAATTTCAGGAATTGGAAAAACAACTAAATGAGCAGATCAAGGAGATTGAAACCCTCAGGAAGAACAGAATAGATATTCTGGAGATAAAAAACACACTGCAAGAGTTGAAAAATGAAGTGGCGAGCTTGGGAAATAGAGCCGACCAAATAGAGGAAAGGATCAGTGATATCAAAGAAAGAAATCTACAAATAAATCAGAATGAAGAAGAGAGAAGGCGACGAATAGAAACTAATGAAAGAGAAATTCAAGAACCAGTTGATACCATCAGGAGAAGAAACATAAGAATAATGGGCATTACCAAAGGGGAGGAAAAGCAGCAGGGACTAGAAAGCATTTTATGACAAATAGTGGACACGAATTTCCCAAATCTAAGGAATGAGCTGGAGCTAGGAATTCAAGAAGTGAACAGAACATCCAATTATCTTAACCCAAAAAGGCCTTCACCAAGACACATTGCATTAAAGTTATCAAAAATCAATGACAAAGATAGAATAATCAAGGCAGCCAGGGAGAAAAAAAAATGCAACTTATAAAGGAAAACCCATTAGATTATCATAGGACTTCTCAGCACAAACCTTACAAGCCAGAAAGAAATGGAATCAAATATTTAAACTATTAAGTAAAAGGAATTACCAGCCTAGAATAATGTATACAGTTAAGCCCTTCTTTAGACATGAAGGAGAAATTAAGACCTTTCCAGACATACAAAAATTGAGAAAATTCTCCTCTATGAGGCCTGCACTACAGGAAATACTGAAAGAGGTTAGCTCACCTAAAACAAAATAACAACAACAACAACAACAACAACAAAATACATAATTGGGAGAAAAGTGATTATTAGGCAAAAACAAGCAAAGTAGTGCAACCATTACTAAGAACAGGGCATTGAGCTTAAATAATAAGTGAATTGTTATAACAAGATAGCAATGAACGTTCAGCATACATAGGGACAAAATGAGACAACAATGACTGAACAGGGGAGGATTCAAGGATCCACATTCACAAAGAGGAACTGATAACGTGTGCGAAGAAGAAAATGAATGATTGTGTGTGTGAGAGTATGTATGTATATATATATATATAAAGGATAGTTATATACACATGTATATATAGATTGAGTTATATACACATGTATATATAACTATCCTTTATATATTCGTAATGGTAGCCACACAACAAAGGTTCAGAACTGAAGTATATAACATAAAACAAGAAAAAACAGAAGCAAAATCTACAAAATCTAAACAAAATAATAAAAAAAAACCAGACACACAAGGACAGTGAAGCAATAGAAACACCGAGCTACCAGAAAATGAAAGACAAAATGGCTATAAGAAGACCTCATATTTCAATAATTACCCTAAATGAAAATGGACTGAACTCACCAATAAAAAGACACAGAGTATCAGAATGGATCAAAAAACAAAACCCAACCATATGCTGTCTCCAGGAGACACATCTCAGCTCCAAAGACAAATATAGACTCAAAGTGAAAGGATGGACAATGATATTTCAAGTAAATGGCATTCAGAGGAAAGCGGGAGTAGTGATCCTTATATTGGACAAAATAGACTTCAAAATAAAAAATGTAAAGAAAGATACTGAGGGACACCTCATATACATAAATGTAATCATGCACCAGGAAGACATAACACTTATCAATATCTATGCTCCCAACTGGGGAACCGAGAAATATGTAAGGCAATTAATAACAGAACTTAAGGGAGAAACAGACCAAAACACTACTGTAGTAAGGAACCTAAATATCCCACTATCGGATATGGACAGATCATCCAAATTGAAAATCAATAAGGAAATAACATCTTTAAATGACACATTAATTCAGCTGGACATAATTGACATTTACATAGCCTTTCATCCCAAAGAACTGCTTATACATTCTTCTCTAGTGAACAAAGAACATTCTCAAGAATTAACCGCATTCTGGGACACAGAGATATCCTCAACAAATATGAGGGTTGATATCATACCAAACATATTCTCTGATCATAATGCTTTGAAACTAGAGATTAATTGCAGAAAGAAATCAGGAAGAACCACAAATTCATGGAGATTAAACAACATGTCACTGAAGAATAACTGAGTCAGAGAAGAAATAAAAAGAGAGATCCAGAGATACATAGAAATGAATGATAATGATAGTAAAACATATCAAAATATTTGGGACACGGCAAAAGCGGTCATAAGAGGAAAGTTAATATCATTACAGGCCTATCTCCAAAAACAAGAATGAGCTCAAATAAACAACTTAATGCTTCATCATTAAAAACTTGAAAAGGAAAAACAAATGAAGCCTAAAGTCAGCAGAAGGAAAGAAATAATCAGAATTAGAGCAGAAATAAATGAAATTAAAAACAAAACAAAAATCGATAGAAAAATAAATGCAACAAAGAGCTGGTTCTTTGAGAAGGTTAATAAAATTGATAAACCCCTGGCTAGACTCACTAAAGAAAAAAGAGAAAGGATACAAATGAACAAAATCAGGGATGAAATAGGAGAATTATGACTGATATCACAGAAATACAAAGGATCATACAAGAATACTATGAAAAAGTATATGACACCAAATTTAATAACCTGGAAGAAATGGCCCAGTACTTAGAAAAATACAACCTTCCTAGACTGAATCAAAAAGAACTGGAAAGTCTAAATAGACCGATCAGCAGTATGGAAATGGAAACAATCATCAAAAACCTACCAAAAAGTCAAAGTCCAGCACCAGATGCCTTCACTATTGAATTCTACCAAACATTCAAAGAAGATTTAATACCTATTCTCCTCAAACTCTTCCAAAAGATTGAAGAGGAGACAATACTTCCAAATTCATTTTATGAGGCTAATATTACTCTGATACCAAAACTGGTATGGATAACACAAAAAAAGAAAGCTACAGACCAATATCTCTCATGAACACAGATGCAAAAATCCTAAATCAGATAGTAGTGAACTGAATACAGCAACATTTTAAAAAGATTATACACCACGATCAATTGGGCTTCATCCCAGAGGCACAGGGATGGTTCAACATACGCAAATCGATTAATGTGATACAACACATAAACAAATTAAAAACTAAAAATCCTATGATCATATGAATAGATGCAGAAAAAGCCTTCGGCAAGATATAGAGTCCATTTATGATCAAAACACTTAACAAAATTGGTATAGAAGGAAAATATCTTAACATAATAAAGGACATCTATGATAAACCCTCCGCCAACAATACACTTAATGGTGAAAAACTAAAATCCTTCCCTCAAAGATCAGGTACAAAGCAAGGCTGTCCACTATCGCCACTGTTATTCAATATAACATTGGAGGTCCTAGCAAGTGCAATCAGACAAGATAAAGATATAAAAGGCATTCAAATAAGAAACAAAGAAGTCAAACTGTCACTATTTGCGGATGACATGATTCTCTATATAGAAAAACCTAAAGACTCCACAAGAACACTACTAGAAACACTAAGAAAATACAGTAAAGTCTCTGGATACAAAATCAATGTTCAAAAATCCATAATGTCCCTATACTCTAATAATGAAGTGTCAATAAAAAAAAAGGGAAAAAGTAATTCCTTTTGCAATTGCAACAAAAAGAATAAAAGCCAAGGAATAAATCTAATGAAACATAGGTGAAGGACCTATATAATGAATACTACAAGATCCTATTAAAAGAAATCGAAGAAGATACAAAGAAATGGAAAGATATTTCGTGTTCTTGGAGAAGAATCAACATAGTTAAATTGACTATATTACCTAAAGCATTATACAGATTTAATGCAATTCTTAACAAAATCCCATCAGCATTTTTTAAAGAAATAGAACAAAAAAGTCATCGGATTTGTATAGAAGTAGAAAAGACCCCAAATTGCCAAAGTCATGCTGAGAAAAAAGAACGAGGCTGGAGTCATCACTCTACCCGACCTCAAATTATACTACAAAGCGACAGTAATCAAAACTGCATGGTATCAGCAGGAAAACAGACATACGGACAATGGAACAGAATCGAGAGTCCAGAAGTCAACCCATATTTATTTAGGCAAATATTTTTTGACAAAAAAGCCAAAAACATACAGTGGAGAAAGAAAGCCTCTCCAATAAATGGTGCTTGGAAAACTGGAGAGCCACCTGCAAAAGAATGAAACTAGACTGTTGTCTATCACCACACACCAAAAGAATGAAATTCAAGGAACTTGGACTTAAAAAGGATTTTATGAATTTGACCTCAATGGCAAGAGAAATAAAATAAAAAATAAATGAATGGGACTACATCAAACTAAAAAGCTCTGCTGAGCAAAAGAAACCGTCAACAATGTTAAGAGACAACCATCTGAATGGGAAAATATATTTGCAAGCAACGCCTCCGGTAAGGGCCTAATATCTAAAATATATGAAGAACTCATATGACTCAATAACAACAAAAAAACAAATGATCCAATCAAAAAATGGGCAGAGGACCTGAACAGATACCTCTCCCTAGAGGATATACAAATGGTCAACAAATATGAAAAGATGCTCAACATCGCTAGCTATTAGGAAAATGCAAATCAAAACCACAATGAGGTACCATCTCACACCTTTTAGAATGTCTATAATCAACAGGACACATAATAAGAAATGCTGGAGAGGATCTGGAAATATAAGAGCCCTCATACATTACTGGTGAGACTGCAAATTGGTACAGCCACTATGGAAAACAGTATGAAGTTTCCTCACAAAACTAAGAATTGATCTACGATATGATCCAGCAATCCTTGTACTGGATATTTACCCCAAAGACTTGAAAACTCATATCCATAAATATATTTGCACACCGATGTTCATAGCAGCATGATTCACAGTGGGCAGGACAAGGAAGCAACCAAAGTGTCCTACGATAGATGTTTGGCTAAAGAAGCAGTGGTACATATAAACAATGGAATATTACTCAGCCATATGAAGAGATGAAATACTGCCATTTGCGACAACATGAACGGACCTCGAGATAATCATGCTAAGCGAAATAAGCCAGACAGAAAAAATTGAAAATCACGTAATATCACTTATATGTGGGATATAAGCCTAAAAGCAACAAAGGAACCAGACAAACAAACAGAGACACATAGACATGGACTATAGATTAGTGGTTACCAGAAGGTAGGGGGTGGGAGAGGAGAGAAATGGTAGATGGGGTAAAGGGGATCAATTATAGGGGGACAGGGGGATGGTGAAGTGTGTAAAGGGGATCAAATATATGGTAGCTGAAAGAAAGTAGACTTTGGGTGGTAAACACAGAATAGAATATACAGATGTCAAATTATAATGTATACCTGAAAATTATATAATTGTATTAACCAATGTTACCCCAATAAACTTAATAAAAACTGGAAAAATAAAAAAAAATGTTACATAGAATTACCATATGACCCAACAATTCCCCTCCTATGTACAGGCCAAGAAAAATAAGAACATGTCCAAAATCTTTATAGAAATGTTCAAAGCAGCACTATTCCCAATCACCAAAAAGCAGAAACAACTCAAATGTCCATCAAATGATGAATGGAAAAACAAAATGTGGTCAATCCACACAAAGGAATATTATTCAGTCATGAAGAGGAATGAAGCACTGAGGAATATGCCACCATGTGGATGAACCTCGAAAACATCATACTGATTGAGAGAAGCCAGATGGAGAAGGACATATATTGTATGATTCTATTTATATGAAATGTCCAGAACAGACAAATTCATAGCAAGAGAAAGTGTATTAGTGGTTGCTAAGTGCTAGTGGAGAGGGAATGGGAAGTGATTGCTAATGGGGACGGGACTTCTTTTTGAGGTGATGAAAACGTTCTTAAATTAGATAGTGGTGATGGTTGTATAACCTTGCGAATATACTAAAACTCACTTTTAAATGACTGATTTTATGGTCTGTAATTATATCTCAATTTTAAAAAATGAGACAAAAAAAATAAGCTGCCATTCTTATGAGAGTATCCTTGTAAGTGAATAGCTGCCTTTCTCTTGAATCTTTTAAGATTCTTTGTTTTTAACCTCTGGAATTTTATTTGTGATGTGTGTTGGTGTGGGACTCTGAGTTAATCTTGTTTGGGACTCTTTGCCCTTCCTAGACTTGTATGTCTAATACTTTTGCCAGGTTATGGAATTTTTCTGACATTATTTCTTCAAATAGGTTTTCAATTCCTTGATCTTTCTCTTCGCCTTCTGGTACCTCTATGATATGGATGTCAGTATACTTAATGTTGTCCCAGAGATCTCTTAAACTATTTTTTCTTTAATTCTTTTTTGTTTTAGCTGTTCCATTTGGGTGTTTTTTGCTACCTTGTCTTCCAACTCACTTTTTTGATCTTCTGCTTCATCTAATTTACTGTTGATTCCATCTAGTGTATTTTTTTTTTAATTTCAGTTATTATATTTTTATTTCCTAGACTTGTATGTCTAATATCTTTGCAAGATTTCTCCTGACCAATGCAGTGTCAGTTTTTGTGCCAGTGCTGTTTCTGTGGCTTTCTGTAAAAGTCTCAGATCACAGCAAGGTTAGTTGCTGCCCACCTCGGGCCTGAAGACAGCAGAGATCTCTTCAAGAAATACAGTAATGCAGGGCAGGAGTTGTGGCCCACCGCTGAAAGTCTCTTCCAGGATGTGGGCCACAGGAGCCAAGCACCATTGCCTGTGAGGAATGCATGACCCCAGAAAGAGGAGGATGTGACTGGCTGACTGGCAATGGGTCTGCCATCGTCAGCTTATTGGTCGGGCTGGTATGCTTGATGTCATCCCAAAGCTCCCTAAACTATCTTATTTTTTTTTCTTTCTGCCATTTCAATTAGGTGTTTTCTGCTACCTTGTCTTCCAAATTGCTGCTTTGATCCAGTGCTTCATCTAATCTGCTGTTGATTTCTTCTAGTGCATTCCTCATTTCAGTTATATATTCTTTATTTCTGACATTTTTATGGCTTCTATGTCCTTTTTATGCTTTTTATCTCTTGTTGAAGTTCTAAGTTTCTTAAGCATCCTTATAACCATTGTTTTGAGCTGTGTATTTGATAAGTTGCTTGCCTCCTTTAATTTAGTTTTTCTTTCTTTTTTTTTTTTGTATCTTTCTACTGTATTTTTTTTTCCATTCAGGACATATCTCTTTGTTTCTTCATTTTGGCTACCTCTCTGTGTTTGTTTCTATATATTAGGTAGATCTGTTATGTCTCCCAGTCTTGGGCAGGTGGTCTTAGGTAATAGGTCATCTGTGGCCCGGTGGTGCAGTCTCCTTGATTACCTGAGGGGTTGCTCCAGGAGTGTCCATGGTGTGGGTTGTGTGTGTCCTCCTATTATAGTTCAGCCTTGATTGTTGTTCTCACCTTGGTGAGTGAAATTGACCCTTTAGCTGACTGGCTGCATGTTTCAACCATGGTCACAGCATAGGAGCCGCTGTGTGAGGGTTGACCACCCCCCCGCCCAGAACAGATTCAGCCCAGCAGATTCTGGTGCCTGCTGAGACCACCCATTAGGTGTGGCCACTTCTGGGGTTAATCAAGTGGTTCTTTTTTGTGGTCTGAAGCCAGTCTCCAAGTGTGTTGGTTCTGGAGCCCCTTGGGAGGAACGCCTGTTCAGTTCAAGATCATCTACTGCTATGACTGGCCTGGGGCCTTTTGGTAAGAACTCCAAAGTGATTTTTGTTAATAGTTTCCCATGTTGGACATGGTGGTTTGTGTGAGAGTCTACCCTGGAATCCAAGGCCAGCTGCCACCAGTACCAGGCCTGTAGTAGCTCTGCAAAAGCCCCAGGGCACTCCAAGTACTCTTGCTGTCTGCTAGCTGTCTGTGAGCCTCATCTGCTGGAGGAGCCTCATGCAATATGTGAGTTGAGTGAAGCAATGTCTCAGGGAGTCACCAGGGTGGGGCATATGGTGTTCACCAGGTTAATGCAGATTCATATTTGGTGCCACTGCTGAGCTTGGAGATACTTAGCAAAATTCTGGGAGCACACTGAGGCCAGCCATCACTTGTCTGTGGCCCTTGGACCCTGAGAGTTCTCTATGAAAGACTGCAACATAGGTTGGGTCTGGCTGCTAGCTCTAAAAGTGACTTTCTGTCACAAAAGTTGAGGACAGTTGTTTGCTGCTGAAAGAACTTCCTGCAATTTAGAAGCTGAAACTAGCTCCTAGCTGCTTAAAGAGCCTCCTGTAGTCCAGGGAGTGGGGCTGGATGCCCATCACTAAAAGTGCCTCTGGCGGTATGCAAGTTGGATGTGATGGGATCCCAGGGTTGAGTGAGTTGTGTTCACCAGGTTACTGCAGATTCAGGTTTGGCACCAGTGCTGAGCCTGGAACTTCTCAGCAGAAGGAACAGAGCACACTAAGACCAGCCACTGCCTGCCTGGGGCCCACAAATTTCCAAGAATTCTCAAAGAAAGATTTCAGTGCTATTTGGGGCTGATAGCTGGCCAGGAAAGTAGTGTGTGAGTTGAGGTCAGCTCTTTGCTGCTGAAATAGCCTCTTGCAGTATGCAAGCTGAAGCCAGCTACTAGCTGCTAAAAGGGTCTCATGGTATGTGAGTTGGGTTCCCACATTATTAGTCATGTTTCCTTAGGCTCTTTTTAGCTGTGAGAATCTTTCAGACTTACTTTGTTTTTGATGACCTTGACAGTTTTGAGGATTACTGATCAAATATTTTATAGAATGTCTCTTAATTAAGATTTGTCTAACATTTTCCTCACGATTAGAAGGGACTTATTGGATTTGGGGAGGAAGATCACAGAGGTTAAGTGGCACTTTAATCACATCATATCTAGGGTACATACTATCAACATGATTTATTAACACTGATGTTAAGCTTGATTACCTGTTCAAGGAAATGTTTAAGTTTTTGCACTGTAAATTTACTTTTCCCCCATTTTCAAACTGTACTCTTTGAAAGAAGTCATTATGAGCAGCTCACATTTAAGTAGTAAAGGGATATGTTTTAGCTCCTTGAGAATGAGTATCTACCCAAATTATTTTGAATTATTTTACAAAGCAGATTTGCCCCTCCCTCTCCCACTCCTGGTTTATTTACTTATTCAATCATTAATTTATCTTAGTATAGGCTCATGGATATCAATTTTATACTTTATGTTATACTCTAATATTTTTTCATTTTTATCAAATAGTTTTTTACAGCTCAAATTCTTCCAACAATGGCCATATTTCCAACTTTTTCAGTTGGTTTCTGTATCTATTTGACATATGCCAATCATTTTTTAAAGCAATTTCTTTCTCTCTAACACTACAAAGGGAACAAAACTTCTTATGTGGCCTGGAAAGTCTTCAAAACATAATGTTTTGACCTGAAATTTAAAAGATTAATGGTATTGGAGTACGGCATAAGAAATATGGGCAATATATTGTAATAGCAATATATGGTGCCAGATGGTATCGGAGTAACTGAGGGGATCTCTTCATAAATTCTATAAATGCTTAACCATTGTGTTGTATACCTGAAAATAATAATAAAAAAATAGTAGGATTTTATGAGTTTCAAAGTGGTCTTCCATGCAAAGGGAGAAGCACATTCAAAGTCATAGAGATGTGAAAGAACATGGTATCCTTACAAAAACAGTAATTCTGTGTAACTGCTTGGAAAGTTGAATGGGGTCAGAAGAATGCCTGAAAAGATAAGTTGTAACTGACTTTTGTGAAGAGCCTTCTGATTTAACCTTTCTCTTAGAATCTCTTAGTAATATAAAAATAATAACATGAATAGATTCTATTGAGAGAAGTTACTAGAAATGAATATTTAAAAATTTAAGATCAGTTAATGAATAGCACTAAAAAGAAGAAAAAATCTTCACAGTGAAATTTATCTTCTTGCAACTGAAATCCAATACTGTCTGATAATATATCAAAAGTGTAATAAAAATGTCTAGTGGTTGTGATTTTATAACTGCTAAAACAAGAACAAAACTCTTCTAAGATGATAGATTTATGACAGCTACTGTACAGGGTGGTTAATGATCATAGGATTTATTATTAAAGATAGTGATCGTCTCATAAATTCCCTTGATAAGTATACATATTTATAAAACATACTTAATAATACCTGGTAAGTCATTTTTATACCTATTTTTTTAGTATAACTTGTATTAGTCTGCTCAGGCTGCTATAACAGAATACCATGGACTAGGTAACTTAACCAATAGATATTCATTTTTCACAGTTTTGGAGGCTGGAAGTTCAAGATGAAGATGTCGGTTTTGTGAGAAGTTCCTTTATTTTGGCTTGCAGGTGGCTGTATTTTCACGGTGTCCTCACGTGATAAAGAGAACACTATCTCTCTCTCTCAGTTCCTTTCTTACAAAGCCACTAATACCAGCATGAAGGCCTTATCTTCATGACTTAGTCTAACAATAATTACGTCCTAAAAGTCCCATCTTTAAGGCTGTAACATAAATTTTGTGGGGTGGGGAGACAATTCAGTCCATATTAGGCCTTTATTACATACTTTAACATATAGAATTTGTGTAAAATTTAAAATTTTAGTGACTCCTAAAAATATCTTCACTTAAAACATTCCAAAATTGATATATATGTATTACTTAGTCAACTTGGTTTCAAATAAAATATAATATGATTTCACAAATCAACAACAAAAAAATTATCTCAACTTTCACCATAGGCTAGGTAATGCTATATTATAACAAGAGGGTAGCAGCTGTCCATATACAGCTTGCAAACATGTCTAAATGACACTTGCTGTACCTAGGTCTGTGTAAAAATATATATTTGTCAAGATTCAAAACAAAATTTTTCATAGAAATGAAAACTGACTAATTTAGAAACTCATTTAATATAGGTGTATATTCTTTGTAATTATATTAACAGATTTATTAATGAACAGTTGGAATAGATTTTCTAATATCTCATGAGAGTGCATCTGGCAATAGGTGCTAGAGAAGGAAAACTATAAAAGACAGTTTTCTATGAAAGCACTGTAGGCACATAATCATTCAATAGTCAAGCAACCTAATGATATCTGCCTATTATTGATATACTTTTAAAGAAAAGTATACTTGAAAGTATGCTTTATGCATTATACCTTTATAGAAAATTCCTAATTGGAGAAGACAACTCACCACCACCACAATAATTTGTCATAACTCACATGCTTTTCATGCTGTGCCATTTTCAAATATTCTCCTTTTTAACAGTATTAAAGGAATACCTCATGGATGGTTAGAATAGCCTCTTTTTACCCCAAGGTTCCAGGAAATAATGGGAGAAATTTTTGCTTTAAATAAATAAGGATGGATAAACAAGCAAATACATAAATTTACTTTAAAACATCAGCCGTAATCAGCCTGTTTTGCTATAGCTGTTTCTTAAACATATATACAATAAAAATCTGATTAAGAATACCTATTATTTATCATTGTAATATTTTCTTCTTGATTATAATATTACACCCATCGAATTTTCAAAGAAAATAAAGATTTCATGAATATTTTTTAACTTTTTATAAATTGTTTATTGGAATAACATTGGTTAACACAATTATATAATTTTCAGGTGTACATTATAATTGATATCTGTATATTCTATTTTGTGTTTACTACCTGAGGTCCAGTTTCCTTCAGCTACCATATATTTGATCTCCTTTACTCAGTTCACCCACCCCCCGCCCCTCTATATTTGACCCTTTACAGTATCTACCTTCTCTCTTCTCTCACAGTCTCTACCCTCTGGTAAACCACTAGTCCGTAGTCCATGTCCATGTGTCTCTGTTTGTTTGTCCTGTTCATTCGTTGCTTTTAGGTTTATATCCTACATATAAGTGGTATCATGTAATTAATTTTCAACTTTTTCTGTCTGTCTTATTTCGCTTAGCATGATTATCTCGAGGTCCATCCATGTTGTTGCAAATGGCAGTATTTATCTCTTCGTATGGCTGAGTAATATTCCAACGTATATATGTAACACAGCTGCTTTATCCAATCATCATATTACCTAAAGCATTCACTTGCTTCCATGTCCTGAAAACTGTGAATAATGCTGCTATGAACAACACTGTGCAAATAACATTTCGGATATGAGTTTTCAAGTCTTTTGGGTAAATACCCAGTAGAGAGATTGCTGCATCATATGGTAGATCAATTCTTAGTTTTGTGAAGAACCTCCATACTGTTTTCCATAGTGACTGTACCAACTTGCAGTCCCACCAGCAGTGTATGAGAGTTTCTTTTTCTCTGCATTCTCTCCAAAATTTGTTATTAATTGTCCTTTTGATTATATCTATTCTAACAGGTGTGAGAAGATATCACATTGTGGTTTTAATTTGCATTTCCCTAATAGCTAGCGACGTTGAGCATCTTTTCAAATATATGTTGGCCATTCGTATGTCCTCTAGGGAGAGGTATCTGTTCAGGTCCTCTACCCATTTTTTGATTGGATCATTTGATTTTTTGTTGTTATTGAGTCGTGCAAGTTCTTTGTATATTTTCGATATCAGGCCCTTAACGGAAGTGTTCTTAGTATATATATTTTTCCATTCGGATGGTTGTCTCTTTACCTTGTTGACGACTTCTTTCACTGAGCGAAAACTTTTTAGTTTGATGTAGTCCCTTCATTTATTTTAGCTTTTACTTCCCTTGTTTGAGGTCAAATTCACAAAATCCTCTTTAAGTCCAACATCCTTGAATTTAGTTCCTATTTTTTTTTCTATGCATTTTATTGTTCCGGGTCTTATATTCAGGTTCTTAATCCATTTTCAGTTAATTTTGGTGTGTGGTGATAGACAATGGTCTGGTTTCATTCTTTTGTAGGTTGCTTTCCAATTTTCCCAGCACCATTTATTGAAGAGGCTTTCCTTTCTCCACTGTTTCTTTTTGTTGTTTTGTTTTGTTTTTATTTTTTGTTTTTGTTTTGACAAAAAATTATTTGCCCAAATAAATATGGGTTGACTTCTGGACTCTTGATTCTGCTCCACTGATCATTGTGTCTGTTTTTCTGCCAATACCATGCCGTTCTGATTACTATTGCTTTGCAGTATAATTTGAAGTCAGGAAGAGTGATGACTCCAGCCCTGTTGTTTTTTCTCAGGATGGCTTTGGCAATTCGGGATCTTTTGTGCTTCCATACAAATCTGATGATTTTTTGTTGTATTTCTTTAAAAATGTTGATGGGATTTTGTTGGGAATTGCAATAAATCTGTATAATGCTTTAGGTAATATGATCAGTTTAACTATGTTGATTCTTCCAATCCAAGAACACGGAATATCTTTCCATTTCTTTGTATCTTCCTCATTTTTTTAATAGGGTCTTGTTGTTTTCATTATATAGGTCCTTCACCTATGTTTGGTTAGATTTATTCCTCGACTTTTTTTTCTTTTTTCTTGCAATTGCAAAAGAAATGATCCCCCCCCCCTTTTTTGACACTTTCTTATTAGAGTATAGGAAATGTATGGGATTTGAACATTGATTTTGTATTCAGAAACTACTGTATGTGCTTAGTGTTTCTAGTAGTGTTCTTTTGGTGTTTTTAGGGTTTTTATATAGAGAATCATGTCATCTGCAAATAGTTGCAATTTGACTTCTTTGTTTCCTATTTGGATGCCTTTTATATCTTTCCCTTGTCTGATTGCACTTGCTAGGACCTACAATGTTATATTGAATAACAGTGACGATAGTGGACAGCCTTGCTTTGTACCTGAGGGAAGTATTTTAGTTTTTCACCATTAAGTGTATTGTTGGCGGAGGGTTTTTCATAGATGGCCTTTATTATGTTAAGGTACTTTCTTTTTATACCAATTTTGGGAAGTGTTTTGATCATAAATGGACTCTGTATCTTGTCAAAGGCTTTTTCTGCATTTATTGATATGATTATATGATTCTTATTTTTGATTTATGTGGTATATCACATTAATTGATTTGTGTATGTAGACCCATCTCTGTGCCCCTGGGATGAAGCCCACTTGATTGTGGTGTACAGTCCTTTTAATACGTTGCTGTATTTGGTTCGCTAGTATCTGATTTAGGATTTTTGCATCTGTGTTCATGAGAGATATCGGTCTGTAGTTTTCTTTTTTGTGTGTTATCCTTACTGGGTTTTGGTAGCAGGGTGATTCTGGCCTCATAAAATGAGTTGGGAAGTATTGCCTCCTCTTCTATTTTTTGGAAGAGTTTGAGCAGAATAGGTATTAAATCATTGAATGTTTGGTAGAATTCACTGGTGAAGCCATCTGGTTCTGGACTTTGATTTTTTGGTGAGTTTTTGATGATTGTTTCAATTTCCATACTGCTGATTGGTCAATTTAGATTTTCCAGTTCTTCTTGATTCAGTCTAGGAAAGTTGTATTTTTCTAAGTACTGGGCCATTTCTTCCAGGTTATTCGATTTGATGTTACATTCTTTTCCATAGTATTCTTGTATGATCCTTTCTATTCCTGTGATATCAGTTGTAATTTCCCTTCTTTCATCCCTGATTTTGTGCTCTTTCTTTTTTTCTTTAGTGAGTCTAGCCAGGAGTTGTTCAATTTTATTAACTTTTTCAAAGAACCAGCTCTTCGTTGCAATTATTTTTTTCTATTGCTTTTTTGTTTGTTTTCAATTTCATTTATTTCTGCTCTAATTCTGATTATCTCTTTCCTTCTGCTGAATCTTGTCTTCATTTGTTCTTCCTTTTCTAGTTTTTTTAAGATGAAGCGTTAGGTTGTTTATTTGGGCTCGTTCTTGTTTTTGGAGATAGGCCTGTATTGATATGAACTTTCCTCTAATGATCGCTTTTGCTGTGCCCCAAAAGTTTTGATATGTTGTACTATCATCATCATTTGTTTCTATGTATCTCTTGATCTTTCTTTTTCTCCTCTGACCCA
Source organism: Pteropus vampyrus (assembly GCF_000151845.1). Lineage (NCBI taxonomy): Eukaryota > Metazoa > Chordata > Mammalia > Chiroptera > Pteropodidae > Pteropus > Pteropus vampyrus. Next base: position 371,580 of record NW_011889362.1, on the reverse strand, counting down.
GTTATTCTTCAGTAAAATGTTGTTTATATCCCATGTTTTTGTCTTTCTTCCTGATTTCTCTTTGGAGTTGATCTCTATTTTCAAAGCATTATGATCAAACAATATGGTTGTTATGAGTTCAACCCCCTTATATTTATTGAGGATATCTCTGTGTCCCAGTATGTGGTTGATTCTTGAAAATGTTCCTTATTCACTAGAGAAGAATATATAAGCAGTTCTTTTGGAATGGAACATTTTGTAAATGTCAGTTATGTCCAGTTGGTTTAATGTGTCATTTAAGGATATTATTTCCTTATTGATTTCCAATTTAGATGATCTGTCCATATCTGACAGTGGTGTATTTAGGTCCCCAACTATTGTAGTGTTTTGGTCTGTTTCTCTCTTAAGTTCTGTTAGTAATTGCTTTACGTATTTCAGGGTTTCGTTTGGGAGCATAGATAGTAATAAGTGTTATGTCTTCTTGGTGCATGTTTCCCTTTATCATTATAGAGTGTCCCTCAGTATCTTTCTTTACCTTTTTTATTTTGAATTCTAATTCAGCTGATATTAGTACGGCTACTTCCGCTTTCCTCTGAATGCCATTTGCTTGAAATATCATTTTCCACCCTTTCACTTTGAGTCTATATTTGTCTTTGGTGCTGAGATGTGTCTCCAGAAGGCAGTATATGGTTGGGTTTCGTTTTTTGAAGCATTCTGATACTCTGTGTCTTTTTATTGGTGAGTTCAATCTATTTACATTTAGGACGATTATTGAAATATGAGATCTTCTTTTAGCCATTTTATCTTTTGCCTTCTGGTAGCTCAGTGTTTCCATTGCTTCCTTGTCCTTGTGTATCTGTTTTCTTTATTTTTTTTGTGCTTGTGGGTTTTCTCTCTGGTCCTTCTTTTTTTATGTTATATACTTCAGTTCTGAATTTTTGGTGTGCGGTTACCTTTATGAATATGTAAAGGATAGTTTTATACTAATACATACATACATATACACACAGTCATCTATTTTCTTCTATGCATTCCTTATCTCCCTTCCTCTTCGTGAATTTGTGTCTTTGGATCCTCCTCTTTTCAGTCACTGTTGTCTCAATTTGTCCCTATGTATGTTGAACATTCATTACTATCTTACTATAGTATTTCTCTTTTTATCATTTAAGCTTATAATGTCCTGTTCTTAGTAAGGGTTGCACTCCTCTGCTTCTATTTGCCTGATAATCACTTTACTCCTAATTATGTATTTTTTCCTTATTTTTTTTTTCTGGTGAGCTGACCACTTTCTTTATTTCTTGTAGTGCAGACCTCATAGTGGAGAATCTCCTCAATTTTTGTATGTCTGGAAAGGTCTTAATTTCTACTTGATATAGAGGAGAGTTTTGCTGGATACATTATTCTAGTCTGGTAGTTCCTTTCACTTAATAGTTTAAATATTTGTTTCCATTCCTTTCTGTCTTGTTAGGTTTGCACTGAGAAATCTGATGAAAATCTAATGGGTTTTCCTTTATAAGTTACCATTTTCTTCTCCCTGGCTGCCCTGAGAATTCTGTCTTTGTCTTTGATTTTTGATAATTTTCATACAATGTGTCTTAGTGAAGGCCTTTTTCAGTTGAGATCATTGGATATTCTGTTGATTTCGTGAATTCCAAGCTCCATCTCATTCCTGAGATTTCGGAAATTCTCATCATCTATTTGTTTTAAAATGCTTTCTAGTCCCTACTCTTTTATCTCTCTTTCGAGAATGCCCATTATTCTTATGTTTCCTCTTCTGATGGTATCAGCTAGTTCTTGAATTTTTCTTTCATTATTTTTCATTCTTCAGTTTCTCTCTTCTTCCTTATTTACTTCTAGATTTCTGTCATCAGTATCACTGATCATTTCCTCCATTTGGTTGACTCTATTTCCAAAGCTTGCTATTTCAATTTTCAACTCTTGCAGTGTCTTTTTTTTTTTTTATCCCCAAAAGATCCATTCTACCCTTTTTGAGGGTTTCAATCTCCTTACTCTGCTCATCTAGTTGTTTTTTCAGTTCCTGAAATTGTTGATAAGACTCATTTCGGAATTCACTGAGTTTTTTCAGAATTACCTTCCTGACTTCTCTGTTATTGCAGTTGCATATTTTCATATCTGTAAGCTTATTTCCTGGAGATTTTTCTCTTTCTTTCTGAGATGTCTTGTCATCTTGGTTGTTCACGGTGTTTAATGGACTATTTCTCCTCCTGGGCATTAATAGAAATGTATTCGCCTTTTTTTCTAGAAAAAAAAAAATTATTATATAATGGTCTCTCTTTAGCCTGTTGCAAAGATGGCACTTTTGTTTTCTAGTAGGTAGCGTCTAAGTCTCTTGGATCCTTGCTTTATATAAAGCCTTAGTAATGCATTTTTATTTTCTCGTAGATATTTAATCACGCTCGCTATCCTCCGTTTCAGTCCCTCTCAGTGCTAGCAACAGTTTCGGTAGCATTTGCTCAGATTTCCCTGGAGCTCCACGGTGTTTGGTCTCGAATTGTATGGGGGGAGAGGCCCTCTGGTTTGGGAGTTGGGAGCTGTGGCTCAGCTTTGGTTTTACACCTGCAGACAGTGAAAATCAACTGTTGTTTTTCTGCCATTACACTCTCTGCTTTCTAGCCTGATGACTGGGCCCTGCAATTGAGTGTGTGGAACTCACAACTCTCACAGGCAGGGCTCTTCAGGGGTCTCGCTGCACCTTCTTTCCTCTCCCTTCTCCTACTGGGCTCTACAGTGGCTGCAAGAGGCATCTCCTTTATTTCTCCAAGTCTACCATTTGACATCTGGGATTCTGACCTGTGGTTGCTCTTATGTGCAGATCTCATGTTCAGACATGCTGATGTGCAGTTTTGGTGTTCTTTGTTGAGTTTTAGATGTTCATCTTATTGTTGTTTCAAGAAGAGAGATCTGGGAATGTCCCTCACTCCTCTATGTTTCCAAAAATCGGAACTTGTTTTAAATTGTGTTTGATTGTGGTGTACATGTAACTCCTTTATCTATGTAACTTCCTGTAGACAAGTTTTTACGTATCCATAATATCAGCAAAGTTAATCTTCAAGGATGAGTCTTCTGTTCCTTGTATTCTAGTTTCTTTTTAATTTTAATGTGAAAGGCCAAAATTGCATCTGTAATACTTGACCTATCTTTGCCCTAAAGTCCCACAGGAATGAGGTGAAGGAAGCTCAAGTGGATGCAGTCTCCAATTGCTTAAGCAAGACTTGGACAGAGCTGTCTGAGTAGAGATTCACCAACAGAAACTACCGAGGAAACCAATGCTAGAAAAAGAAAATCTGAACTCTCATGGATTTTTTTTAAGCTTATGTTAAAAATAGCAAACACTTTTCACTCTACCCATCCAAGATCCAAATTTATTTTTAAAAGTTTTCCAGTTTTTCTTAATATATCACATAGTTTTTGGAAGAAATTTTATTTGTTTTATTTGTTTGACATGTTCATTTCTCTGATTCAATCTTATACACTATAAAAATAAATATTTTTAGTAAAATATTACAGTTAATGTGATGAGATTTGAAAAGATCAAAAACCTGAGTCTAGGCTTTACTCATAATGGCCCTTGTACAACTTTATTTCTTTATTTTCAATAATGCTATGTTTGCTTTTAGGTGTAATAAAGACACAAAGAATCAATCAGAGAGAGAAAGACAATATGAAATAGTTTAGATATTTTATTTTCTTAAGCCAAAATCTTTGATAACAGATAGGACTTCTGACTTGTTTTTTTTTTCCCATATCCAGAAACAAGTTCACCTTGCCAATTTGTTGTTTATGATAGCATTGCTTCCTTGATACGGTACCAAATAGAAGGGCTGTATTCATGTTCTAGTCATATACAACTAACACAGCAGAAAGAAGACAATTCATATACTTTTAAAATAGATTTTAAACTTTGAGAAAACATAAATCTATCTGTATTGATGGTACACTTGTGTGTACATTATCTTTGCTCGTGCACTCAAATGGGGCATTTGTCTTTAATCTAACAGTATATTTTATGAACATACAAATTGAGCAAGTTTCAGATTTAAATTTACCAATTTCTCTCTGACGACCTCAGCAATATTCCTGTTTTAGGTTGGGTGACATATCTTTTCTCCTGGATTAAGCTATGAGAAATGGGTAGAAAGCTAACATTGTCCATTCTTTCTATCTATCCAGAGATAATTCAGAGGAGAGAGAAGATAGTGTATGAAACATTAGGGCTTACTTTTGCTCATTCTTTAGGCAATTAAGAGGAGACAGGTGAATGTGAACTATGACAAACATAATATTTCTTTTCAGCAGTAATGCTTTCATTTGAAATATTTCCTTCAGTGTGGAAGTTTCTTGCCAACTAATTTATATATCATATTTCTATTTAAATAAGTATTTGTAGTTTACTGTGTGATCATATACCATTCTGAGTCTTTTGGGAACATCTTTTCCAAGAAGACAGTCTCTAACTGAACAAATACCTGCCCTCTGAAAGAGCCAAATGGGAGACTTCTAACTCATGCACCCAAAAATAATATAAGAAGCTACTCTAGACCTAGGATTCCTTTTAATGCTGGAATCAATGTGTTGAAAGACAAGGATATTTAGGGATGCATTATGGATTTTTAATTTTGTTTTTTAAGTAAAAAAATAATAGAAGCTACATGAAGATAATACCCATGGTGGTATTAAAAACACATTAATTTTTCCCCTTTTTTAGTTCCTTTTGTGGATTATTTTCTTTTCCTATTATGTCCTAATTCTACAATTTTATTTAGGACCAGGGATAGAATAACAGTAGTAATATCTCTTTATTCTGTGTGTGGTGAATGCATTTACTCCTTTGCTTTATCCCTGCTATAATTTACAATTAAATGTTGAGCTTTGGAATATGAGAGGACATGAAAATAAGACTATATCAAGAGTAACAAATCTCATGTTTCTGGCTTTCATACTTACACATTACTAAAAAACCTCTAGTGCCTTTAAAAGCGTACAATATTTAATTATTGGGGGGCTGGATATGGGGAGTTAATCTTTGAATATTATTAAAATATAATGTATACTTTCAAAATATAGTAGGCATAAAGCATAGCTCAATATTTGGAGCCAGTTAGGTTTATATTTCAGCCAGTAGTAGGCGAGTTATTTAACCTATGTATATATTGCAGGTAATATCAATACCTGTCTTTTAAATAGGGCACTCCAGAAAACATGTTTGATCATTTGACAGAGAGCATAAACTACTTTTTAAAGATAGTTACGATGCAGAGAATAAAAGGATACATAGGATCTAATAGAAAGATACATTAGTCAAGCTCTCTGAGGCTGAAAGGAAGAGAAAAACTAGGTTACTTTTAATTACGAAGATTTTAAATAAAAATATGCAAGAATAATTACTACAGGGCCCTTCAACAACCACCTAATCTTGGATGTACAAAACAACATATGAAAACAGGAAAATTTGTTCAGTGTTCCTTTTCCTGGCAGCCATAGCTGAAATAATCTACCTTCTTTTGTAACAAACACAATGGCCCCAAATGGAGAATTTGGGTTGATAGACTACTGTCTTATATGGAGTAACTCACGGGCACTTGTTCTCTTTAATACTCAGCTTATAAACGGTTACTTTCAAATAAAGTGTTGATGCCTAGTACATTCCTAATTTTAGGGCAACAGAGATGGTTTCAATGAGATCTAGTGTTAAAACTAAGTCACTTCAGCCAATGCATAAGATAGATCACTAAAATTGTGATGAATCATTAGCAAACAAATGCAGTTGTAAAAGGATAGTACTAAATACTGACTATTTTTTTTAATTTAAATTTTCTTTATTTTTAATGCTTTAATGTCACCACATATTTGACACCTTTTACCCTGTCTACCTCCTCCCTCCCCCCTCCCTTACCCTTTGATAACCACTAGTCTATTGTGTATGTCCATGAATCTCTCTTTGTTTGTCCTGTTCATTTGTTGCTTTTA
>NW_011889362.1:335794-365383 GCF_000151845.1 Pteropus vampyrus | reverse complement strand
TGTGTTCACCTCCTATAGTTAGATTTCTTTCTGTCAACACATATTTGACCCACTTTACCCTGTCTATCTCCCCCCACCCCTCCACTTACTCTCTAGTAAACACTTGTCTATAGTCCATGTCCATGAGTCTCTGTTTGTTCTGTTCATTTGTTGCTTTTAGGTTTATATCCCACATATAAGTGATATCATGTGAATTTCAACTTTTCTGTCTGGCTTATTTCGCTTACCACGATTATCTCGAGGTCCATCCATGCTGTCACAAAAGGCAGTATTTAATCTCTTCTTATGGCTCAGTAATGTTCCATTGTATATATGTTCCAAAGCTTCTTTATCCAAATATCTATCATAGGACACTTAGGTTGCTTCTATGTACTGGCCACTGCAAATAATGCTGCTATGAGCATCGGTGTGCAAATATCTTTTTGGATATGGGTTTTCAAGTCTTTGGGATAAATATCCAGTAGAAGCATTGCTAGAGCATAAGGTAGATCAATTCTTAGTTTTTTTTAAGGAATCTCCATAATGTTTTCCATAGAGGAGGTAACAATTAGCAGTTCCACCAGCAGTATATGAGAGTTCCTTTTCCTCCACATCCTCTCCAACATTTGTTATTACTTGTCCTTATAACAGCTATTCTAACAGGTGTGACATGGTATCTTATTGTGGTTTTGATTTGCATTTCCTTCTCAGCTAGTGATGTTGAGTACCTTTTCCTATGTTTATTAGTAATTTGCATGTACTCTAGGGAGAGGTATCTGTTCAGGTATCTGTTCAGGTATCTGTTTTTGAATGGATCAAAAATTTGGTGTTATATACTTTTTCAGATAATTCCTGTATGGTTCTTTGTATTTCTGCGGTGTCTGTCATAATTTCCCCTCTTTCATCTCTGATTTTATTTGTGTCCTTTCTCTTCTTTAGTGAATCTAGCCAGGGCTTTATCAATTTTACTACTTTAGCAAAGAATGAGTTTTTTGTTGCATTTATTTTTTCTATTGTTTTATCGTTTTCTATTTTATTTAATTCTGCTCTAATATTGATTATTTCTTTCCTTCTGTTGACTTTAGGCATCATTTGTTCCTCTTTATCTAGTTTTTTTCAGACGAAGCAATAGGTTGTTTATTTGGGCTTGCTCTTGTTTTTTGACATGGGCCTGTAAGGATATGAACTTTCCTCTTCTGACCAATTTTGCTGTGTCCCAAAATATTTGATATGTTGTAATATCATTATCATTCATTTCTATGTATCTCTTAATCTTTTTATTTCTTCTCTAAACCAAGCGTTTTTCAGCTGCATTTTGTTTAATCTCCATATATTTGTGGTTCTTCCTATTTTCTTTTTATAGTTGATCTCCAGCTTCAAAGCATTATGATCAGAGAATATGTTTGGTATAATTTCAACCCTCTTGTATTTGTTGAGGCTATCTCCATGTCTTAGTATGTGGTCAATTCTTGAGAATATTCCATGTGCAGAGAAGAATATTCCATGTGTAGAGAAGAATGTATAAGTTGTCGTTTTGAGATTAAAGGCTCTGTAAATGTCCATTGCATTCTGTTGATCTAATGTGTCATTTAAGGATGTTATTTCCTTATTGATTTTCAATTTGGATGATCTGTCCATATGCGACAGTGGGATATTTAGGTCCACTACTACGGTAGTGTCTTGGTCTGTTTCTCCTTTTAGTTCTGTTAGTAATTGCTTTTCCTATTTCTGGGCTGCTTGATTGGGAGCATAGATATTAATAAATGTTATGTCTTCTTGGTGTATGGTTCCTTTTATCATTTTAAAGTGTCCTTCAGTATCTTTCTTTACTTTTTTTTTTTATTTTGAATGACATTAATACCACTACTCCCGCTTTTCTCTGAATGCCATTTGCTTGGAGTATCATTTTCCATCCTTTCACTTTGAGTCTACATTAGTGTTTGGAACTGAGATGTGTCCTGGAAGCAGTATATGGTTGGGTTTTGTTTTTTGACCCAATCTGAAATTCTGTGCCTTTTTGTTGATGAGTTCAGTCCATTTACATTTTGGGTGATTATTGAAATATGAGATGTTCTTTTAGCAATTTTATCTTTTGCTTTCTGGTAGCTCAGTGTTTCCATTTCTTCATTGTTCGTGTGTGTGTGTGTGTGTGTGTGTGTGTGTGTGTGTGTGTGTTTCTTTTTTTCATTGTGGTTGAGTTTTCGTATGTGTATGTGTAGCTACCATTACGAATATGTAAAGAATAGTTATATATATATATATATATATATATATACCGTCATCCATTTTTTTTTCTTCATGTGCCGTATCTCCTTTCCCCTTTGCTAATTTGGATCTTTGAATCCTCCCCTTCTCAGTCATTGTTATCTCAGTTTGGACCTACGTATGCTAAACATTCATGACTATTTTGCTATAGCAAATCTCTTCTTTTTGTTTAAGCTTATAATGCCCTGTTCTTAGTAAGGATTGCAGTCCTCTGCTTCTATCTGTCTGCTAGTCATCTTACTCTTAATTTTGTATTTTTTTTGTCATTTTGTTTTAGGTGAGTTGACCCCTTTTAGTATTTCTTGTAGTGCAGGCCTCGTGGTGGAGAATTCTCTCGATTTTTGTATGTCTGAAATATCTTTATTTCTCCTTCACATCTAAAGGAGATATTCTTGGCTGGTAGTTCCTTTATTTTAATAGTTTGAATATTTCGTTCCACTCCTTTCTGGATTGTAAGGTGCGCTGAGAAGTCGACAATAATCTAATGGGTTTTCCTTTATAGATTATCGTCACCTTTTCCCTGACTGACCTGAGAATTCTTTCTTTGTCATTGATTTTTGATAATTTTAATATAATATGTCTTGGTGAAGGCCTTTTTGAGGTAAGATAATTGGGTGTTCTGTTGACTTCTTGAATTCCAAGTTCCAGGTCATTCCTTAGATTTGTAAAATTCTCGTCAACTATTTTCTGAAAATACTTTCTAATTCCTGCTTCTTTTCCTCCCCTTCGAGAATGCCCATTATTCTTATGTTTCTTCTCCTGATGGTGTCAGCTAGTTCTTGTATATCTCTTTCATTATTTTTTATTCTTCGTTTTCTGTCTTCTTCTGATTTGTTTCTAGATTTCTATCTTTGATATCACTGATCCTTTCCTCCATTTGGTCAACTCTATTTCCCATGGTTGCTATTTCATTTTCACCTCTTTCAGTGTGTTCTATTTGGTTCATTTTGAGGGTTTCAATCTCCTTATTAAAGGACTATTCTGTTCACCTAGTTGTCTTTTCTATTCCTAAAATTGTCGATATGAGTTGTTTTGGTGTGTCATTGAGTTTTTTCAGAAGTACCATCCTGAATTCTCTGTCATTAAAGTCCCATATTCTATGTCTTTAAGCTTATTTTTTGGAGATTTTTCTCTTTCTTTCTGAGTTACCTTGTCACCTGAGTTACCTTGGCTGTTCATGGTTTCTAATGGACTATTTCTCCACCTGGGCATTAATGGAAGTGTATTCTGCTTTTTTTTTTTCTTCCCCAGACAGTTTGTTACATAAAAGTCTCTCTTTAGCCTATTACAAAAAAAAAGTTTTTATTTTTGTTTCCAGTAGGTGGTATCTAAGCCTCTTGGATCCCTGCTTTATATAACATCTAATAATGCCCTTTTTTTTCTTATAGATTTTTATCACATTTGCTACCCTCAGTCTCCATCTCTTTCAGTTTTAGTGACAGATTCGGTAGCATTTATTCAGATTCCCTTTGGGGTCTGTGGTGTTTGGTCTCAGATGTTATGGTGAAGGAGCCCTTTGGGTTGGAGGATGGGGGTCATGGCTCAGCCTCATGTTTTGCAGCAGTGGCTGGTAATCAACTGTTGTTCCTCTTCCATCCCTACTTCTCTGCCATCCCTTCTTCTCTGCTTTCTGCTATCATGCCTGGGTACTGCCATCTGCTGCCTGAAGCTCACAGTTCTCCCAGACAGGGCTGTTCAGGGAATCTACCGCAACTTCTCCCCCTCTCCTTCTCTCCTCCACCTCCTCCTTCAGGGAGCTCTGGCTGTGAGAGTCTGCTTCTTTGTCTCTTTCATTCTACCTCTCGACTCCTGGGATTCTGACCTGTGGTAGTTCTTATTTGCAAATCCCATGCTCAGATGTTCTGATGTGCAGTTTGGGTGCTTTTTGTTGAGTTTTAGATGCTCGGCTTATTACTATTTCAAGTTGAGAGACCTGGGGATGTCTCTCACTTTACCATGTTTCTGATGTCACTCTGGTGATTTTAAAAAGTTGAAAATAGAGTTACCATATGATCCAGCAACCCCACTTCTTGTAAAAATCCAATGGAATTTAACATACATAATGAAGAGAAATTTGCACACCTATGTTCATTGCATCGTTATTCACAATAGCCAAAATGTGGGAACAACTTAAATATCCATCCAGGAATGTCTGAATCACAAATTGTGGTATATGTATACAATGGGAAATTATTCATTCTTCGAAAAAGGAAGCCCTGTCATATGATATTACGTAGATGTATCTTGAGGATATTTTGGTAAATAAACTAATCAAGTAACAATAAGTCAAATACTGTATCATCCCATTTATATAACATGTCTCCTAATCCTTTTGTTCTGCATAACAAAGATTCTGAAGACTGTATGGTTTATAAATAGAAATTTATTTCTCACAGTTATGGAGTCTGGTAAATACAAGATCAAGACACCAGTAGATTCAGTGTCTGATGAAAACCTGCTTCATAGTTTATAGATGGCTGTCTTATTGCTCTGTCCTCACATGATAGAAGCAAAGAGAAAACTTTCTAGGGTCTCTTTTATAAAGATAGTGGCTTTTATTTTTATAAAAATAATGGCTTCTCACTCATGATGTAATGACTTTTCAAAGGATCCATCTCCAAATGCCATCACACTGGGAACTAAGTTTTGAGATATGAATTGGGGGAAAGACATAAACATTCAGTGTATAGTAGTATCTAAATAGTCAAACTCATAGAAATGTGATTACTAGGGGCTGTTGGGGTGGAGGAAGAAATGAGGAGTTATTCAGTGGGTATTGAGTTTTAGTTTCAAGATAAAAGGAGTTCTGGATATCCATTGAACAACAATATGTATTTAGTTAACACTACTATACTGTATACTTAAAATAGTAAGGATAGTAACTTTTGTTATGTATTTTTTACCGCAATAAAAAGAGTGTATTAAGCAACGCATTAAAAAGCAAAGATTATCAGAATGAGCAAAAAAAATCCAAGTATATGCTTTCTATAGAACACTTTATATTCAAAGATATAAATAGGATGTAAAAGGGTGTATCATGTGAATAGCAACCATAGAAAAGTTGGCATGACTATACAAGTATCAGACCATAATATACTTAAAAAAAGATGCCGCAGATAAAGATGGAAATTTTATGATACATAAGTCATTTGGAAGATAAAACAATTATAAATACACATGTAGCCAACATCAGAGCCTCAATATACATTAAGGAAAAACTGACAGAAGGAAAAAAAATACAGGATTTAATCACAGTAATAGTTGGAAATGTCAATGTTCCAATTTTAATAATGGATAGAACAACAAAACATTAACTCAACAAGAAATACTATGGACTAACTAGAACTAACAAATATTTATAGATTATTCCATCCCTTAATAATAAAATTTACATTTTTTTCTTCTCAAGTGCACATGAAACATTCTTCAGGGTAGACTGTATGACAAGTTATAATATAAGCTACAATAAATTTAAAATAGATAAAGTAATAAAAATATATTTTTGAACATATTGAAGTGAAATTAGAAATCCAATAACTCAAATTAGAAAAAAAATTGGAAAATTCAGAAATACAAATAAATTAAGCAAAATATTTCTCTATAACCAATGAGTCAAAGAAGAAAGCACAGGAAAATTTTAAAAATATATATATATTAAGATGACTAACAATTAAGGCACAATGTATTAAATCTTAAAGGATGTTGATAAACTCTACTAAAAGTGAAATTTATAGTTGTTAGTGCCTATATTAAAAAAAGAAAGAAAGAAAACCCTCTAATGAATAGCCTAACTTTCTCCCTGAAGACACTGGAAAAAGAACAAAAAAACTATACCAAAAGCATGTAGAAATAAATAAATAATAAATATTTGAATAAAAATAAATAAAATAAGGTATAAAAAACATGACAGACTTTTTTAAAAATCAAAAATTTGTTTTTGAAAGGATCAATGAAAGAGAGATTTAGGTACACTGACCGAGGAAAAAATTTAAGACTCAGATTAGTGTAAACCACTATGAACATGAGACATTGCAAATAAGTTTATAGAAAGAATAATGATTTAAAAAATATGGTGAAAAACTTGATCAAAATTGGACTTTGATGAAATTAAAATATTACTATACATACTTTTTTATAAATAAAATCTTAATAAATTACCTTATAAATATTTAGAGTTAAGAAATGTTTCAGGATATGCAATTCATAAACAAAAATCAATTGCATTTCTAAACACCTGAAATGAACAATCTGAAAATGAAATTAAGAAAATTATTTCATTTACAATAGCTTCAGAAAAATAAAATAAGAGTAAACAAAAAATGTTCAAACACTATTCTAAAAAAACATAAAACATTGAAAGAAATTAAAGGAGATAAAAATAAATGGAACAATAACTCATGTTCATGAATCAGAAGATTTGATATTATTAACATGGAAATACTCCCAAAAATTTATTTATGTATTCAACATAATTCATATGAAAATCCAAATTGGGTGTTCTGATCAAGATGATGGAGTAGAAAATGCTGTGCTTTCCTCCTCTCATGACTGCATTAAAATTACAATTAAAATATTGAACAATCAACTTGGAGAAACATCCAAGAACTAGATGAACAGAAGTCCTACAAATAAAGATCTAAAAAAATAAGCTGCCTCAAGACTAGTAGAAGGGACAGAGACAGAAAATGGGGTAGCCTAACAACCACATGTGGCAGTCAAAAATTGGGAGGGATATCTCAGTTGCAGAGGTTCCCCTTGATCAGTGAGGGTTCCCAGACCCACATTGGGATTCCCAGCTTGGAGCACCAGTGCTGAGAAGAGCAGCCTCAAAATATCTGGCTGTGAAAATCAGCCAGGATTTTTATCTGTCTGTGTGATATGAAAGGTGGCTAGAAAACCAAGCATCCTCTTAAAGGGCCTGTATACAGACTCATTCCCAGGCACTCACCCTGAACTTCTGCATAGGAACCGTAGCTGGGGATGTGCCAGAGACATACAGGGAGAAACCAAGTGATATGTCCTCAGGGCAAGAGCTGGAGGAAAAACCACCATGGTTCCTGTGTTGAGCTCTCCCCCAACACAATCAAATCTAAATTTTCACTGGCCTGATAAGCCCTGCTCACTCAAAACTGGTGACTCTCTGGGATTTCGCCACACCCAACTTGCCCACTACTAGAGGCTTTCTCCTAGTTGGCAGGTAGCTGTCCTTGGATAGTGCTGCAGATTTTTTTGGACAAATCTCAAGAATTTACTAGCCCCAGGTGGATGGCAGCTGGCCTTGGTGGGCTCTGAGACTTTTGAGGAGTAACCACAGGATGAACACTGGCACCAAATCTGAACCTTTATTAACCTGTTAAACACCACCCCACCCACACTTGTGAATCACTGAGACCCTGCCGCACCCCACTCATGCAACGCTGGAGGCTTTTTTGGCAGGTTGCAGGCACTCAGTATAGGCCCATATTGAAGTCTTTGTCGCACAACTTTTGGTGGTCTGTAGGCCCTCCAAAGGTAGCAGCTGGCCTCAAAGAGAATATGAAAAGCAGCAAGAGAAAGGCAGATACTTAAAAGAGAGCTCCCACAAGACTGTCAGCTGATTTCTCAACAGAAATATTGTAGGCCAGAAGGGATGGCTACAAAATATTTACGGATTAAAAGCAAAGAACTAAAATCGAGACTACTCTCTCTTCTTTATCTGGAGGAGAGACAAAGAGCTTCCCAAGCAAACAAACAAAAAAAATTTAAAAATGTATTACCACCAAATCAGTATTACAAAAAAATGTTAAAAGAACTTCTCTAATAAAAAGAAAGGGAAAAAACGCAATAAAACAAAAGATTATAAATATGAATAATAAAATGGCAATAACAATATACACAATGATAATCAATTTAAATATAAATAGATTAACTTTCCAATCAAAACATATAGGGTAGCAAAATGGATTGGGGAAAAAAAAAAAAAACAAGACTGATACATTTACTGTGTACAAGAGATCCACTTCAGATTGGAAGACACAAACAGACTGAAAGAAATGGAAAAAGATATTTCATAAGAATGGAAATGAAAAAAAAAAGCTGTGGTAACAATACTTATATCAGACAAAATAGACTATATTTTTAATTAATTAATTAATCTTTTATGGTAACATTGATTAATAAAATCTGAAAAGTTTTATCTGTACATACACACACACACAGACACACATATATTGTGTGTTCTCCCATAGTTAGATTTATTTCTGTCACCACATATTTGACCCCTTTTGACCCATCTACCTTCCCCCTCTTAAAATAGACTTTAAAAGAAGACTGTGACAAGAGACAAAGAGGTACTTTACATAACTCTTGTATACCTTTTTAAAAATTTTATTAGTTTCAAGTATACAGTACATTGGATAGACATTTATATAGTTTATAAAATGACCCCCTTAATTGTTCATTCTCTCCTCTGACTCTCCACCTAGACAATACATTATTACTAACTGTATTCCCTATGCTGTGCTTCCCATTCCCATGATCAGCTATCAACTACTAATTTGTACTTTTTTAACCATTCACTTCATTCTCCCAGGCCCCCAAGCCCCTCCCTTCTGGCCATAACCAGATTGTCCTCTGTATTTGTGAGTCTGCTTTTGATTAGTTTGTTCTTTCTGTTCCTTAGATTCCACATATAAGTGAAATCATATGGTATTTATCTTTGACTTATTTCGCTCAGCATAATAACTTTTAGGTCCATCTATGTCTTTGTAAATTTTAGGATTTTATTTTTTAATGGCTGAGTAATATTCCATTGTATATATGAAGCATAACTTCTTCATCCAATCATCTGTTAATAGACATCGAGGTTGCTTCCATATCTTGGCTATTGTAAACTGTGCTGCCATGAACATAGGGGTGTATAGATCTTTATGAATTATCGTTTTGGTTTTCTTTGGATATATACTCAGAAGTTCAACTGCTAGGCCAAAAGGTATATACATTTTTAATTTTTGAGAAAACTCAAGACTGCTTTCCATAGCGACTGTACCAATTTGCAATCCCAGCAACAGTGTATGAGAATTCCCTTTCCTCCACATCTTCACCAACATTTGTTCTTTGATTTATTGATGATAGCCATTCTGGCAAGTATGAGATGATATCTCATTGAGGTTTTAATTTACATTTCTCTGATGATTAGTGACCTTGAGCATCTTTTCATATATCTATTGGCCATCTGTATTTCCACTTTGGAGAAGTATCTGTTTAGGTCTTATGTCCATTTTTTAATTGGATTTTTTTTCTGTTGAGTTGCATGAGTTCTTTATATATTCATGATATTAACCTCTTATCAGATGTATCATAGGTTAATATTGTCTCCCAGTCAGTTGCCTTTTTGTTTTGTTGATTGCCGTACAAAAAAAAAAATTGTTTGATGTAGTCCCATTTGCTTAATTTTTCTTTTGTTTCCCTTGCCTGAGGAGATATATCTGAAAATAAATTACTGTTAGCAATATCAGAGAGTTTATTGCCTATGTTTTCTTCTAGAAGTTTTATAGTTTCAGGTATCACATTTGTCTTTAGTCCATTTTGAGCCTATTCTTCTATACAGTATAAGAAGGTAGTCCAGTTTCTTTTTGTTTCCTTTTTTTTCTTGCGTCTATCTGTCCAATTTCTCCAACATCATTTATTGAAGAGACCATCTTTACCTCATTGTATATTCTTGCCTCTGTCATATATTAAGTGAGTGTATAGTTGTGGGTTTATTTCTGGGCTCTCTATTCTGTCCCATTGATCAATGAATCTGTTTTTATGCCAGTACCATGTTGTTTTGATTACTGTAGCCTTGTAGTATAGTTTGATATCAGATAGTGTGATACCTCCAACTTTGTTCTTCGTTTTCAAGATTTCCATGGCCATTCAGGGTCTTTTATGGTTTCATATACCCTTGTAAATGTTTATGTACCCAACACAGAAGCACCTAAACATATAAAGCAAATACTAACTAAAAGGAAGAGATTCTCATCAATATAGTCATAGTAAGGGACTTTAACACTTCATTGACATCAAGGGATAGATCTTTAAAACAGAAAATCAACGAACAGTGGCCTTAAATGATACATTAAATAAAATGGATTTAAATGACATTTTTAGATCATTTTACCTCAAAGCAGCAAAATATATATTCCTTTCAAGTGCACACTTGACATTTTCCAAGATAGGCCACATGTTAGCCATAAAAAAGTTTCAGTAAATTGAAAAGATTGAAATCATACCAAGTATCTTCTTCTACAACAATGTTATGAAAACAGAAATCAATTATAAAAAATAAATAAATAAATGCACAAACACATGGGGGCTAAATATCATGCTACTAACAATGATGGGTTAACAATGACATCAAGGAAGAAATTAAAAGATACCTAAGGTAAATGAAAATGAAAACACAAACCCCGAAATCTATAGGACACAGTGAAAACGGAGGGAATTCCATAGCAATGCATGCCTACCTCAAGAAACAAGAAAAAATATCATATAAACAATTAACCATACACATAAAGGAATTAAAATAAAAACAGCAAACAAAGCCCGAAATTAGTAGAATAAAAGAAATAATAAAGATCGGAGCAGACATAAATGAAATAAAGTCTTAAAAACAACAACAACACAAAAGATCAATGAAATCAATAGCTGGTTCTTTGAAACGATAAACAAAATTGATAAACCTTTAACTAGAGTCATCAAGAAAAAAAGAGAAAGCCCAAATAAATAAAATCAGAAATAAAAGAAATGACAGCTGTTATCACAGAAATACAAAGAATTATAAGAAAATACTATGAGCAATTATATGCCAACACAGTTGACAATCTCGAAGAAATAGGTACATTTCTAAAAACATACAATCTTCCAAGACTAAAGCAAAAACAACAATAACAACAACAACAACAACAACAACAAACAAAACAAAACAGAAAATCTTAACAGACTAAGGAAATCAAGCCAGTATTTAAAAAAAAAAATCTTCCCACAAACCAGTCTTTGACTTATTAAAGAGCTTCACTGGTAAATTTTACCAAACATTCAAAGAAAAATTAACACCTATTTTTCTCAAACTATTCAAAAAAAAATTCAAGAAAAGAGAAGATTACCAACCTCATTTTATGAGGCCACCACAATTCTGTATTCAAAGCCAAAGATATTAGAAAAAATAAAATAAAATATTAAGTCAATATTTCTGACGAACATAGTTGCAAATATCCTTCATGAAATTTTAGCAAATCAAATTCAACAATACATTAATAAGATCATGAATCATAATCAAGTTAAACTTATGCCTGGGATACAAGTTTGATTCAGTAGCCCCAAAATAATTAATGTAATACACCATGTTAACCAAATGAAGTATAAAATCATATGATTTTATCAATAGATGCAAAAAAAGCATTTGACAAAATCCAGCATCCATTTATGATAAAAATTCTCAGCAAAGTGGTAATAGAGGGAACATATCTCAGCATAATGAAGGCTCAGATGACAATCCCACAGCTAACATGATGCTCAGTGGTGAAAAGCTAAAAGTATTTTCTCTTGGATAAAGAACAAAACAAGGATGTCCACTTTCATCACTTTTATTCAACATAGTATTGAAAGTCCTAGTCACAACAATCAGACAGGATAAATAAATAAAATGTATCCAAATTGCAAAGGAGAGTTAAAACTGTCATTATTTGCAGCTGACATAATATATAGAAAACTCCAAAGATTTCACCAAAAACTATTAGAACTGACAAATGAATTCATTAGTATAATATTAATTCAGAAATTGGTTGCATTTCTATATACCAATAATAAACTATCAAAAAGAGAAAATAATAAAGTAATCCCATTTACAATTATATAAAAAAATAGAATACATAGAATAAGTTTAATTAAGGAGGTAAAAACTTGTGCTTGTAAAATTATAAAACATTGAAGAAATTAAAGATACAAATAAATGAAAGCAGATATCATGCTCATGGATACGAAGAATTAACAATGTTAAAATGTCTATAACACCTATTCAGTGGCATTTTTGCCATTGAATATCGCTATCGATATACTGAAGGCATTTTTCACAGAACTAAATAAAATAATCCTAAAATATATATGAGATAATAAAAGAATTAGAATATCAATGTAAATCTTGAGAGAGAAGAACAAAAATTAAGATATCATGTTACCTGATATTAAAATATAATACAAGGCTATAATAATCCAAACAGCAAGATAATGACATGAAAACAGGCACATACATTAATGGAACAGAGATGAGATCCTACAAATAAACCCACATTGTCAACTAATCTATGACAAAATGGCTATGGGGTAAAGACAGTCCATTCAATAAATGGTCTTGCAAAAACTAAACAGATATATGCAAAAAAACAAAAGAAAGTAAGAAAAAAGAAACGGGACCACCTTCTTATACCATATATAAAAGGAATTAAAGATTGAAATGCAAGACCCAGAACCATAAAACTACTAGAAGAAAACATAGGCAGCATATGCTCAGACATTGCTCTTAGTAATGATTTTTTCTGATACATAGCTTCAGTAAGGGATATGAAAAGAAAAATAAACAAACAGGACTACATCAAACTGAAAGGATTTTGCACAGCAAAGGAAAACGTCAACCAAACAGGAGAAACAACCAACTGAAAAAAAAGATATTTGCCAATGATACATCCAATAAGGGGTTAGAATCCAACATTTATGATGAACTCATGAAACTCAACACACACACACACACACACACACACACACACACACACGCAAATTAAAAAAAAAAATGGGCAGAGGACTTGAATACACATTTCTCCAAAGAGGACATGCAGATGGCCAATAGACATATGGAAAGATGCTCAATGTCACTAATCATCAAAGAAATGCATATTAAAACCACAAGGAGATATCATCTCACACCTGTCAAAATGGACATCATCAATAAATAGACAAACAACAGGAGTTGTTGAGAATGTAGAGAAAAAGGAACCATCATTCATCGTTGGTGGGATTGCAAATTGATGCGAGCACTGTAAAAAACACATTGTAGGTTTCTCAAAAAATTTAAAATAGGCCTACCATATGACCCAGCAATTTACTTCTGAGTATTTATGTATGTATGTATGTAGGTATATATGTATGTATGTATGTATGTATGTATTTATTTATTTATGTGTGTGTATGTATGTATGTATGTATGTATGTATTTATTTATTTTTAATTTTTATTTCCAGTTTTATCAAAATATAATAGACAATTAGTTGCTTGTATTTACATTGTACAATTCAATGAATTTTTTTTCAATTATAGCTGGCATACATAATGAATCAGTTTCAGTTGTACAGCCTAGTGATCAGAAATCCATATACCCTGCAAAGCAATCATCTCACTGAATCTAGTACCCCTCTTCCCTCTTACATATTTATTACAATATTATTAACCATCTTCCCCATGTTAAACTCTACATCTCCATGTGCAGATATACATTTGTACCCTGTTAATCTCTTTGCCTTTTTTTCCTGCTGTCCCCCCACTCTCCTATCTAGTAGCCCTCAAAATTCTCTGTATCCATGAGTTTATTTCTGCTTTTGTTGTTGTTCTTGTTTATTTTGTTCTTTAGATTCCACATACATGTGAAATCATGTGACGTTTGTCTTTCTCTATCTGACTTATTTCATTCAGCGCAATACCCTCTAGGTTGATCAAGGCAATAGATTTTCTCATCCCCTTCCTTTAAGTCTGTGTGTGTCTTTTAACCTAAATTGAGTTTCTTGTAGGCAGCATATATAGCAGTCTTGTTTTCTTCTCCATTCAGCCACTCTATCTTTTGGTTGGAGCACTTAACTCTTTTCCATTTGAGGTACTTGTTGATAGAATTGTAGTTATTACCATTCTGTATTCATGTTTTTGATACATGTTTTTTTCTTCTTAAAGAAGTACCTTCAACATTTATTTTAATACTGGCTTGGTGTTGATAAATTCCTTTAGCTCTTTATCTGTCTTTCAACGCTAAATGATAGCTTTGCTGGATAAAGTATTATGGTTGTAGATCCTGGGTTTTCATCACGTCGAATATTTTCTGCTAAACCCTTCTGTCCTGCAGAGTTTCTTTTGAGAAATAAGCTGCCAGTCTTATGGGTGCTCCCTTGTAAGTAATTAACTTCTTTTATCTTGATGCTTTTAAGATTCTCTCTTTATAATTAATCTTTGGAATTTTAATTATGATGTGTCTTGGTGTGGATCTCCTTGAGTTTCTCTTTCTTGGGGCTCTCTGAGGTTCTTGGGGTCATATGTCTATTCCTTTCACCAGGAGATGGAAGTTTTCCATCATTATTTCTTCAAAAACTCTTCATTGTCTTGTTTTCTTTCAGGTTCCACTATGATATGGATATTTTTACATTTAATTTTGTCTCATAGGCTCTTTAAATTATTATTATAGTCTTGGCTTCCTTTTTCTTGCCATCCTGATTGAATGCCTTGGCTTCCCCAACCTCTATATTGGTGTTTCAATCCTCTTTTTTTATCTATTCTGTTTATTCCATCTAATAAATTCTTCATCTCAGATAATGAATCTTCATTTCTTACTGGTTCCCTTTTATAATTTCCATTTCCATTTTTATGGTTGTTTTTTTCTTTTTAATTTCTTTGTTAAAGTTCTCACTGAAGTCATTTACACTTCTCTTAAGTTCATTAAGCATCTTTACAATCAGTGCTTTGAACTCTGCATTTGTTAGAATGCTTGACTCTATTATTTCTGAACCTCTGTTCCGTTCTCTAATATAGTTTCTGTTTCTTTGTCTTCCCATTTTGTCTGCCTTTACTTCTGGGTATTTATTTTAAAAATTCAAAATACTAATTTGAAAAGGTATATGCACCCCTATGTTCATTGCAGCACTATTTATAATAGCTAAGATATAGAAGCAACCTAAGTGCTCATTAATAAATGATTAAATACAGAAAAAATTATACATATATATATTCCATTATATATATGTATGTATAGACACACACATATATATTATATGTCAACCATGTGTGTATATATATATATATATAATTATTATAATTATTATTATTATTATTATTATTATTATTATTATTATTATTATTATTATTTTTATTATTTTTACCATTTCTAACAACATAGATAGACCTGGAACGTATTATGCTAAGTGAGATAAGGCAGACTGAGAAAGATAACAACCATATGATCACACTTATATGTGGACCATGAAAAACAAGACAAACAAAACAGAAGCAAGGAACAAGCTGATGGTTGCCAAATGGGAGCAGGTTTGGGAGAGGGAGAAAAAATCGAATGGATCAAGAAGTACAAATTTGTAGTTACAAAATAGTCACAGCATATAGAATATAGTCAAGAATATTGTAATAACTATGTAGAATGCCACGTGGATACTAGTCTAGTGTTGAGGATCACTTCATAAATTATGTAAATATCTTACCACTATGCTATACACCTGAAAATAATATAAAATAGTATTAAATGTCAATTGTAATTGAAAGATCAAAAAAGGGAAGAAAATGTGAAGGGGAATAAGAGGTTTATAATTTCATGTGTAAAACAAATAAGTCATGGGGATGTTGTATACATAATACAAAATTTAGTCAATAACATTGTGATAACATTGTATGTTATCAGATAGTTGCTAGGCTTATCGTGTTGATCACTTCATTAGGTGTATAAATGTTGAATAACTATGGCATATACTTAAAACTAATATAATATTGTATGTTAGCTGTATTTCAATTAAAATCTTTAAAAAAGAAAATCCCAGTTAGACTTTTACAGAAACTCGCATGTCGATTCATTAATTTACATAAAAATAAAAGACCAATGTAAAAGTTCATAAAAAAAATTAAAAGATTTACACTTTCCAATTTTAAAACAGTACAAGCTATTGTTCAAGATGGTGGCATAGGGAGTAATGTCGGAAGAAAGGTGGAGTGAGTGGTCCCCTTGATTTCTCCCCTTGAAATTACAATAAACTGTATAACTACAATCCAACGGGAACACCCAGACTAGCACACAAACACATTTGAGAGACCTAGGCACCAGAGCATTTGAAGGTGGGCACATCAGGCAATCAAGGGAGGAGAAAAAGGAGATAAACAGAGAACAGTGCTACAGATGCAACCCAGAGCTCCTTCCAGGATGCAGGAGGCAATTAATTATGTGGCAGTTTGTACCCTCTGTGGCCCAGAGCATTTCTACCAGGGTGATCAACATATTTCATGTGAGAGGGCACAAAGATCAGGGCAAAAACCCAGGCTGACATGGAATGCAGAGAGCAATAAGCTGTTTTATTTATTTATTTATTTATTCATTCATTCATTCATTCATTCATGTATTTATTTAATATGTGTTTTATATATATTTTTAGATATATTTATATTTACACTGTGTGTTCACCTCCCATAGTTAGATTTCTTTCTATCACCACATAAATGACCCATTTTGCCCCATCTACCTACCTCCTCTTGTCTGCCCCTATCTTCTGGTAACCACTAGTGTATTGTCCATGTCCATTAGTCTCTGTTTGTTTGTCCTGTTCGTTTCTTGTTTATCCCACATATAAGTAACATCATGTGATTTTCAACTTTTATTGTCTGGTTTATTTTGCTTAGCATGTTTATCTCGAGGTCCATCCATGTTGTCGTAAATGGCAGTATTTCATCTGTTCTTATGGTTGAGTAATATTCCATTGTATATATATGCCACTTCTTCTTTATCCAATGATCTATCATAGGACACTTCAGTTGCTTCCATGTTCTGGCCACCATGCATAATGCTGCTATAAATATTGGTGTGAAAATATCTTTTTGGATATGAATTTTCAAGTCTTTGGGGTAAATGCCCAGTAGAGAGATTGCTGGATCATATGGTAGATCAATTCTTAGTGTTTTTGAGGAACCTCCATACTGTTTTCCATAGTGGCTGTACCAATTTGCAGTCCCACCAGCTACACGAGGTGACATCAGCTATGGCTACATTAAGGTATGCAGAAGTGAAACACAAGGAGTGTTCCACCCAAATGAGCGCCGTACCACTTGCCGCACTCCCAGACCGGCCAGAGCATGGACAGAAGCATGGCCAAAAAGGTGGAGTGAGTCATCTCCCACCCCTTACAGCCATGAGAGTGTGCCACAAGCAAATGTAGTTTGATCTCCTTGCGGCAGGGGTAGCTGCAGAAAAGGCTGAGCGGCAACCTAATAAAGTGCTGCTGGCACTGTGGAATCAGCTGCGCCATGACCAGCAATTCACTCTTATTCCCGGGAAAGCTACAACCTATGAGTTGTGGCTGGCCGATTATCTCCCTGATTAGGGATTCGGCTGGAGCACCTGGTTGGTGGGGGAGCCGATTGTTCTGAAGCCTTGGGAGCTGAATAGGGTTATGCTGCCCCTGCATGCTGCCATGCCGAACGTCAAGGACATTATGGACCAGTTGTCACATGAACCTGGAAGATACCATTATGTGGTGGACTTGGCAATTGCCTTTTTCTCTATTACCATAGCCCCAGAAAGTCAAGAACAGTTTGCCTTCACCATGGAAGGGCGACAGTGGACATTCCTCGTCCTTTCCCAGGGCTATCTGCACAGCCCTACACTGTGCCATGGTCTCGTGGCTCAAGATTTAGACATGTGGAAATAACCGCCCACAATGCACTTGTATCATTGATTATTTAATGCTAACTTTATTCTCTTACAGAACTAGAAGCAGCTGTGATTTGCCTGTGAGAAACTCTCGCCGACGGAGTTGGGCAGTCAACAAGGACAAGGTCCAGGGACCTATTTGGGACTGCTGGGGTTATGGAGAGTGTTTGTCCCCATTAGGCCTCCTTGATTTGGCCCCTGCATCATCTAGTGTGACATGGTGCCCAGTGGGATTGGACCCCTGAGATAGAAGAGGCCTTTAAGGTTACAAAGCAAGCTCTACGTGTTGTAGATTCAGCCCTCCTATTCCTGTTTATGGTGCAGCTGGATAATACAGGGTTTGAATGGGGCTTATAGAAGAAGTACAGTTCCTGGAAGATGCTGATAGGCTTCTGGTCCCAATTTTGGAAAAGTGAGGAAGTGCGGTATTCGCTGATAGAGAAGCAACTGGCTGCCATATATGCAGCCTATCTGGTCAGTGAGGGCATCACTGGCCTTAATCTCGTGACCATGCAGTCCACATACCTAGTGGAGGGGTGGCTGAGGTCTTGAGGAAGACTCCCCATAAGGGAATCGCACAGACCCCCGCACTGTCCAAGTGGAGGGATATACCTGGAGCAGTGGGTGCAGTTCTCTGGGAGCCCCCTGTCAGGTCAACTGCACTCCCTATTGAGACCAGTGCAGTTTCAAGCAGAGCTCCTGGTGGAACCTGCTGAGATGGGAGACTTACCAAGTCCCTATGTACAGGGTTGTGCCCCCATCCCTGAGAATGCCTGGTACACAGATGGCTCATATCATGGAACAAGTAATGAAATGATAGGGACTATTGTTGATGTGGACATAAGCACAGGTTGCCATGTCACAATGGCCCTAGTGTGCTGAGCAGTACCCAGATAAAGAATACCTCAGGGGTGATACCTTGCCATTCCAGTGATGGCAAATGGATTGTGTCCCCAAGGTAGTGTCCTCCAGGCCATATCCTGTGCCATGACCCTGTAGGGGTGAAGTGTGAGTCCCAGGCCTGACTGGTCTCAGGTCTGGCTGTGATCCAGGGTCATGGCTAGGAAAAGGTCCTCGGATTTAGAATGTTATGTTAGTGTAGTAGGATGCCTACGCCTAAAATATGTAAACATAATTCTGCTTATTGTATCACACATGTGTGGCAGAATGCCATTATTGTAGTCTGATATGTGTGGAGCCCATGAGGTCCCCTGGGGAGTAGAAGAAGAGCAGAAGCAGAAGCGTACTCCCCGTAATAAAGTTGGTGCCTGCCATTTCATTCTCATGTTTGCCCCTTGTGCATTCTGAGAACTGGGCATCTAACCACCAAAACCTTCCCATCTCGATCAGCTCAATGCTGACACCTCTTTAAGTCCAAGGTCTTTGAGTTTAGTTCCTATGTTTTCTTCTGTGCATTTTATTGTTTCAGGTCTTATATTCAGGTCCTTAATACATTTGGAGTTAATTTTGGTGTGTGAATGAAACAACAGTCTAGTTTCATTCTTTTGCAGGTGGGTTTCCAGTTTTTCCAGCACCATTTGACAATAGCTGTTTTAACAACCTCTATTGCCAAACAGAAAGTTGAGTCATGGAGCCTAGCTGCCTCCACCACCCACCCAGAGAACGCCCCCTTGAACCCTACCAGAGCTAGCAGAGAGTCCCAGGAACTGAGGAGACACACACTGTGGCTTGTCCCAGCTACAGGGGTAGAGATATAGAAGCAAGGCAGCTGAAGATTGGGAGCCAGCATTACTGGAAAGAAAACAATGACAGATATACAGGCTTCTTCTCCCAACCCGCTCCACCCCCACTGATCCAGGCTGATTTGAATGGAGACAGCACAGCACTTCGTCCAGCTACTGGGATAGTACCTGGACTTCAGGGGATCTTTAGAGGCTCAGATTTCCATTGCCCATCATATTCCTCCATGGGAGTAGAGCCTTGAGAACCAGGGGAAAAAAGGCTTTTTTTTTTTTTTTTTTTTGCCACAAAGCAGAGAATCCAAAGGACTGGGCAGTGCAGGAGTCTTACTGGAAAACAAAAGCAAAAACATCTTATAAACCCACTAAAGAGAGATTACTCTAAATAATAATAATTATTTTTTCAAAAAACACAGTACATTCCCATAAATGCCTAGATTGAAGAATAATCCATCAAATACCATGAACCACAATGACAAGACAGCTCAGAAAGAAAATAAAAACTCTTTAGAAAATAAACTTAAAGCTATAGAAATATGTGATTTATTTTGTTTTATTATTTTATTTTTTAATAAAATTATTGGAGTAACATTAGTAAAGAAAAAAAAACAATAAGTTCCAAGTGTATGATTCAAAAGTATGTTGTATATATATTGCATTGGGTGCTTACCACCCATGGTTGGATTTCCTTCCATCACCAAATATTTGACCCCTTTTACCCCTATTGATCCCTCCCTTCCCCTTCCCCTTTCCCTTCCCCTTCCCCTTCCCTCTGTTATACATTAATCCACTGTCCATGTCCATAAGTTTCTGTTTGTCATGTTTGTTTGTTGCTTTTATATTTATATCCCACATATGAGTGAAATCATGTAGTTTTCAACTTTTTCTGTCTGGCCTATTTCGCTTAGCATAATTATCTCAAGGTCCATCCATGTCACAAATAGCAGTATTTCATCTCTTAGTGTAGCTGAGTAATATTCCATTGTATATATGTAACACCTCTTTTTTATCCAATCATCTATCGTAGGACACTTTGGTTGGTTCTATATCCTGGCCACTATGAATAATGCTGCTATGAGCATAGGGATGCATACATCTTTGTGAATAGAGGTTTTCAGGTCTTTTTTTTGGTAAATACCCAGAAGAGGGATTACTGGATCATATGGAAATTCAATTCTTAGTTATTTGAAGAAGCTCCATTGTATTTTCCATAGTGGCTGTTCCAATGTGCAGTTTGCAGTCCCACCAGCAGTGTATGAGGATTCCATTATCTCACATCCTCTCCTACACTTGTTTTTTTCTTGTCTTGTTGATGATAGTCATTCTTACAGGTGTGAGATAGTATCTCATTGTGGTTTTGATTTACATTTTCCTAAAAGCTAGTGAAAGTGAGCATCTTTTCATATGTCTGTTGGTCATTTGTATGTCTTTTGGGAAGAAGTGTTTGTTCAGGACCTCTGCCCATTTTTTTAATTGGCTTTTTTTTTTATTGAGTTGTATTAGTTCTTTATAAATTTTGATTATAGACCCTTATCACAATCATTGTTTGCAAATATCTTCACCCATTCATTTGGTTGTCTTGTTGATGAATTCTTTTACTGTACAAAAGCTTTTTTAGTTTTATACATTCTCATTATTATTTTTTTTTTGCTTTTACTTACCTTCCTTTTGATGTCAAATTCATAAAAGCTTCCCTAAATCCAAGATCCATGAGTTTAGTTCAATGCAATGTATTGTTTCAGGTCTTATATTTAGGTCTTTGATCCATTTGGAGTTAATTTTGGTGTTTGATGATAGAAAATAGTCTAGTTTTATTCTTTTGCATGTGACTTTCAAGTTTTCCCAGCACCATTTATTGAAGAGGCTTTCCTTTCTCCATTGTCTATTTTTGGCTCCTTTGGCAAATTATTTGCCCCATACAAACAGGGGTTTACTTCTGGACCCTCAATTCGGTTCCAGATGCCTTTTATTTCTTTCTGTTACCTGATTGTCCTTGCAAAGACTTCCAAAATTATATTGAATTTTAGCGGTCATAGCAAACAGCTTTTTCTTGTTCCTGATCTTAGAGGGAAGATATTTAGTTTTTCACCATTAAGTATAATGTTACCCAAGGGTATGTCATATATGACTTTTATTATGTTGAGGTACTTTCCTTCTATACATGTTTTATTAAGTGTTTTGATCATAAATGAATGCTGTATCTTCTCAAAGGGTTATTCTGCATCCATTGATATGATCATATGATTCTTATTCTTTATTTTGTTTATGTGATATCACATTAAGTGATTTGCATATGCTAAACCTGTGCCCTTGAGATGAGGCCCTCTTGAGCATGGTGTATAATCTTTTTAATGTGTAGTTGTATCAGATTCCCTAGTATTTCATTTAGGGTTTTTGCATCTATGTTCATGAGAGATATTAGTCTGTAGTATTTTTTTTTATTTTGATTTTTGTATTATCTTTACCAAATTTTGCTATCAGGGTAATGTTGGCCTCATAAATGAGGAAGTATTGCCTATATTTCAATTTTTTGGAAGAGTTTGAGAAGAATAAGTATTAAACCCTCTTTGAATATTTGGTAGAATTCACTGGTGAAGCCTTCTGGTCCTAGACTTTCATTATTGAAAGATTTTTGTGATTGTTTCAATTTCCATCCTGCTGATTGATCTATTTAGATTTTCTAGTACTCTATGATTCAGTCTAAGAAAGTCATATATTTCTAAGAAGTTGTCCATTTCTTCTAGGTTATTAAATTCAGTGTCGTACAATTTTTCATAGTATTCTTGTATAATCCTTTGTATTTCAGTGGTATCTGTTGTAAATTCTCCTCTTTCATTCCTGATTTTGTTTATTTGTGTCCTTTCTCTCTCTCTCTCTCTCTCTCTCTCTTTTTAGTGAGTCTAGCCAGGGGTTCTTCTATTTTATCAACCTTCTCAAAGAACCAGCTCTTTGTTGCATTTATATTTCTATTGTCTTTTTGTTCTAAATTTCTTTTAATTCAGCACTAATTTAGATTATTTCTTTCCTTCTGTTGACTTTGGGCTTTATTTGTTTTTCTTTTTCTAGTTTTTATACGATGTAGTGTTAGGTTGTTCTTATTTTGGGGGCGGCTCGTTCCTGTTTTTTGAGGTAGCCCTGTAATGATATGAACTTTACTTTTATTACTGTTTTCACCATGTCTCCAATATTTTGACATTATGTACTTTCATTCTCATTTTTTTTGTAACTCTTGATCTCTTTTTTCATTTATTCTATGACCCAGACATTCTTCAGTAACATCTCACTTAATCTCCACATATTTGTGTTTTTCCTGATTCCTTATTACAGTTGCTCTTTCGCTTCAAAGCATTATGATCAGAAAATATGCTTGGTATGATTTCTATCCTCTTATATTTGTTGAGGCTTGTTTTGTGTCCCAGCTTGTGGTCTATCCTTGTGAATATTCCATGTGTACTAGAGAAAAATGTATAAGCAGCTGCTCTGTAATGAAAGGCTCTGTAACAATTGATTATGTCCAACTGGCCTAATGTATCATTTAAAGATGTTATTTCCTCATTGATTTTGTTTAGATGATATATCCATATCCAATAGTGAGGTATTTAGGTTCCCTACTTTTGTCAGTTTTTCCACTTAGTTCTTTTAGTAATTACTTTATATATTTTGGGGATCCTTGATTGGTAGGATAAGTATTAATAAGTGTTATGTTTTCTTAATGCGTGGTTTACTTTATCATTATGACGTGTCAATCAATATCCCTCCTTATCTTTTTTTTTAATCTTGAAGTCTATTTCATCAGGTATAAGTACAGCTACTCCCACTTATACCTGGATTCCATTTGCTTGAAATATAATTTTTTACCCTTTCATTTCAAGTCTGTATTCTTCCTTGCAGCTGACATGTGTCTCTTGGAGGAGGTATATGGTCGGGATTTGTTTTTCGATCAATCTGCAACTCCGTGCCTTTTTATTGGTGAGTTCAGTCCATTTACATTTAGGGTAATTACTGAAATATGAAGTTTTCTTATAACCTTTTCAACTTTTGTTTTCTGGTAACTTGGTATTTCCATTGTTTATTTGCACTTTTGTTTCTGAGTGTTATTTAGATTTTTGGGTTTGTGGATTTTCCCTCTGGTCTCTCTAATTTTATGTTATGTATCTCAGCTCTGGATTTTTGGTATGTGGTTACCATTAAGATTATATATATATATATATATATATATATATATATATATATTTGTATATGTATATATATTTATTTGTATATGTATATATGTTATATATGTTATATATGTATATATATGTTATATATACACATACACATGTGTATATGTTATATATACACATACACATGTGTATATGTTATATATACACATACACATATGTATATGTTATATATACACATACATATATGTATATGTATATATATACACACATATACACATATATACGCACACACACAGAAACACACACACACAAACACATACATACAAACACACAGTAGTCTATTTTCTTCTACAAACATCTTACCTCCATTCCCCTTTAGGAATTTGGATCTTTTTCCTTTTTCTGTTTTTTTTTTTTTT
The DNA here is from genome assembly GCF_000151845.1 of Pteropus vampyrus. Taxonomy (NCBI): domain Eukaryota; kingdom Metazoa; phylum Chordata; class Mammalia; order Chiroptera; family Pteropodidae; genus Pteropus; species Pteropus vampyrus. The sequence continues at coordinate 341,166 of NW_011889362.1, read as the reverse complement.
ATCTCAAATTGTCCCTTTGTATGCTGAACATTCATTTCTAATTTACATAGCAATGATTAATGTTTAAAATTAAAATATCCTGTTCTTAGTAAAATTTGCCCTATCCTGCTTCTGTCTGCCTGTTGGTCATGTTACTCATAATTAGGTATTATTTTTTGTTTTCTTTTTAGAGTGTAGTTTTTTTTCCTGTCTTTATTGAAATATAATAGACAATTAATTGCTTGTATTTACATTGTACAATTCTATGAATTTTTTTCCAATTATACTTGGCATACAATAATATACCTGTTTCAGTTGTATAGCATAGTGATCAGAGATCCACATAACTCACAAAGTGATCGCCCCACTAAATCTAGACCCCTCTTCCCCTTACATATTTATTACATTATTAACCATCTTCCTCATGCTACACTCTATAACTCCATGTCTATTCTGCAATTGTTCATTTGTACCTCTTAATCTCTTTGCCTTTTTTTGTCCCCTCAACCCCGCTCCCATCTAATATCCCTCTAAATATTCTCTGTATCTATGAGTTTATTTCTGCTTTTGTTATTGTTGTTGTTGATTTTGTTTTTTTTTTTTTAGATTCCACATGTACTTGAAATCATGTGATAATTGTCTTTCTCTATTCAACCCATTTCATACAGCGCAATAACCTCTAGGTCCATCAAGGCAATAACTTTTTCCATACCCTTCCTTTTAGTCTGTGTGTCTTTTAATCTGAAATGAGTCTCTTATAGGCATCATATGTAGGGGTCTTGTTTTCTTAACCATTCAGCCACTCTAACTTTTGGTTGGAGCACTTAATTCTTTTCCATTTGAGGTACGTGTTGATAGGAATGTAGTTATTACCATCCTTCATTCATGTTTTAGATACAAGTATTTTCTTTTTAAAGAAGTCATTCTAACATTCCTATAATATTGGCTTGGTGTTGAGAAATTCCTTTAGCTTACTTTTGACTGGGAAGCTCTTTCTATGTCCTTCAACTCTAAATGATAGCTTTGCTGGATAAAGTATTTTTGGTTGTAGATCCTGGGTTTTCCTCGCATCAAATATTTTGTGCTAAGCCCTTCTGTCCTGCATAGTTTCTTTTGAGAAATCAGTTGCCAGTCTTATGGGTGCTCCCTTGTAGATAACTAATTGCTTTTCTCTTCCTGATTTTAAGATTCTCTTTGTATTTAACTTTTGGTATTTTAATTATGATGTGTCATGGTGTGAGCCTCTTTGAGTTCCTGGTTTTTTGTACTCTCTGAGCTTCCTGGGGTTTTATGTCTATTTCCTTCACCAATTTAGGGGAGTTTTCTATCATTATTTGTTCAAATAGCTCTTTAACATCTTGTTTTCCTTCCAGTACTCCAATGGATACCGGATATGGATATTTTTACCTTTAATAGAGTTCCATAGGCTTCTTAAATTATTATTATAGTCTTGGCTTCTTTATTCTTGCCATTCTGATTGAGTGTCCTTGGCTTTCCCATGTTGATCCTCTTCTTTATTCACTTTGTTTATTCCATTTAATATACTTCTCATCTCAGATAATGTGTTCTTCATTCTGACTGGTTCCCTTTTATAATTTCCATTTCCATTTTTATGTTTTTTTATCTCTTTGTTAAAGTTCTCACTGAATTTGTCTATACTTCCCATAAGTTCATTGAGCATCTTTATAACCAGTGTTTTGAACTCTGCATCTTTTAGATTGCTTGACTGCATTATTTCTTGATCTCCATTCTGTTCTATCTTATGGTTTCTGCTTCTTTGTCTTCCCATTCTAGCTGCCTTTCTGTGTCTATGTAATAAGCAAAGCTCTTAAGCTTCCTAGTTTTATTAGTGTGGCTTTGTCTAGTAGGTGTCCAATGGCACAGTCCCGAGAAGTGTTCAGCTGCAAGCCAAATTTAGCCTCAACCTGTGCCCCTCCAGAGCCACCTGTTAAGACTGCAAGCAATCCACAGATGCAGTGCTTATAGTTGACTCAAAAGGCCACACCAGAAACTAAGGCCAGCTGCCTCCAGTGTGAGTCTAGGCACTACTCAGCAAGGGGCACCTGACTAAGTGGAGACATACCGGAATATGGTTTGGGTAGGGCTGTGAGTTGGGGGAGGTGGAATTTCAGGGACTCCTCTAGGTAGAGCAATCTCTGTATCCAATATGCTAACATTTCTGTTACAGAGGCACTGCTTACACATGCTGGGAACAGGGAGGGCTCAACAGAGTAACTATGGATACTGCCAATCGCTTCTGTACAGAGCAAGTCTTGCCTTGGCCCTCACTCTGACAACTTAGTGTCCCCCGGTAACTTCGTGGTGTCCCCTGAACAGCCAAACCACCACTGATACTCAGAGTGAGTGGGGCTATCACTGTGAAAGGAAGCTCATGGACACGGCCCTTTAAGAGGTATCTGGAGCTGCTGCTGCCTCAGTCCCCATCCCTCTCATCAGCTCGGTCCAGGTAGCCTCTTGTCCTCACTGCATCCTATCCTCTTCCATTTCAGGGTGATCTCTTAGATTTCTCCTTAGTTATAGGGCTTTTTCATCTAGATCCCAGATGATTTTCCTTACTCTGTGCTCCTTGTTTCTGTTACAACTTTTACTTAGTCTCCAGAGAGATGAACAGAGCCTCTATCATCTATGCCATTTTTTTTTCTCTCCAGTATTTTGTTTTCTTTTTATCTCACTCGGGATGACCCCCTTCAGTATTTCCTGTAATGCAGGCCTTGTAGCAGAGAATTGCCTCAAATTTTATATGTCTTTAAAAGACTTTATTCCCCCTTCATTTCTAAAGGAGAGCTTCACTGTATGTATTATTCTTGGCCGGCAATTCCTTTTACTTGGTAGTTCAACTATTTGATTCCACTCCTTTCTTGCTTGTAAGTTTGTGCTAAGAAATCCAAAGATATTCTAATGGATTTTTCTTTATAGATTACTGTCTTCTTTTCCCTGGCTGCCTTGAGAATTCTTTCCTTTACATTAATTTTTTGACAATTTTAATATAATGTGTCTTGGAGAAGGCCATTTTTGGATTGAGATAATTGGGTGTTCTGTTAGCTTCTTATATTCTAAGCACCAGCTCATTCCTTTGATTTGGGATATTCTCATCAACTATTTGTCTGAAAATGATCTCTGATTACTTCTCATTTTCTTCTCCTTCTGGGATATCCATTATCCTTATGTTGCTTTTCCTGATGGTGTCAGATAGTTCTTGTATAGTTTATTTATTTATTTATTTACTTACTTACTTACTTACTTATTTTTTTTTGTTTATTTATTTATTTAATTTTAATCTCAGGTCTCTCTGAGTCATTTACAGATTTCTATCTTCGATATCCATGTTTCTTTCCTCCTCCTGGTCAGCTCTCTTTCTTGAAGTTGATTTTTCATTCTTTATCTATTTTAATGTGTTCTTCATCTCCAGAAGTTATATTTGGTTCTTTCTTAGGATTTCAATCTCCTTGATAAAAAACTCACTTTGTTGGTCTATTTTGATTCTGAGTCCTTAAAATTGTCGATCTAATTTATCTTGAATCTCATTGAGATTTTTTTAGAAGCACAACTCTGAATTCTCTGACATTTAATTTGCATATTTCTATGTCCTCAAGCTTGTTTTCTAAAGATTTCTCTCTTTCTTTTTGAGCTGCCTTGTCGTCCTAGTTGTTCATGGTGTTTGATGGACTGTTTCTCCACTTGGGTATTAATGGGAATGTTCTCTGCTTTTCTTTTCAAAAAAGATTTATTATATATAAGTCTCTCTTTAGTAAGTTGATAAAAAGGTATCGTCTTTTGATTTCCAGTAAGTGGCATCCAAGCCTCTTGATTCTCTGCTTTGAGGCTAAAACTGTTGGGTTTTTTTGTTTGTTTGTTTGTTTTTGTTTCTTTCGAATACATAGTATATTTAATCCATGATCAGATTTCCTCTATCCCAGAGGCTATGTGTGGTACTGGCTATGGTTTATATTACAGTACTGGTTGAGCAAATCCTCCTGGAGCTCCATGGTTCTAAGTCTGAGAGGATATGGGTGGTGGAAAAGTATGCTTTGGGTTGATGGCGGGAGGGGGGGGGCAACAGCAACTGCTAAGACACAGCAGTTGGCCCTCTGCACTAAGTTCCTGCTCCACTTTCTGTACTGATCCGTAGGCTCTGCTGCATAGAACACTCTGATTCCTCAGGCAGAGCTGTTCATGGAACAGCTGCAATTTCTCCTGACCACCTCCTTTTGCAGGGAGCTCTCACTGCATGTGGCGTTTTCTTTGTTCCTCCAAATCTACATCCCCAGACTCGTACAGTTCTGACCTTTTGTTCTGATGCACAGATCAATCAGACATACATATGTACAGGTTTGGAGTTATTTGTTGAATTTTAGATTTCAGTTTATTAGTATTTCAAAGAGAGATCTGCGGAGATCTCTCACTCTGCTATGCTTCTGATGTCATCTTTTCAAAATATACAATTTAAATGACAGAGAATTCAAGATGGCAGTTATGAAATATCTCAATGAGACAGAAGAAAATTCTGATTGGCAGTTCAATGAATTCATAAAAAAATCAATGAGTAACAAGAATACTTTATCAAAAAGGTGGAAACTCTAAAAGAGAATGAAATTGACCTATTAATGATAAAAAAAAACTCAATAAAAGATATAAAGAATAAAATAAGAAGCTTAAGTAATAGAGCTGACTAGATTGTAAAAAGAATTAGTGATATCAAAGACAGAAATTCGGAAATGACTCAGAAGAAAGATGAGAGAGACTTGAGAAAGAGAATAAAATCTCTGCAAGAACAATCTGAAACCATCAGAAAAAGCAATATAAATATAATGGTTCTACCAGAAGGAGAAAAGAGGGAGAATGGAATAGAGAGTCAATGAAAATTTCCCAAACTTATGGAAATAACTGGATCCTTGACTCCAAAAAGAAACAGAACACCTAATTATCTCAATTAAAAAACTGATACAACTCAACAACAACAACAATGAGAAAACAATCCAATTAAAAATGTGCAGAGGACATGAACAGACACTTCTCCCAAGAAGGCACACAAATGACCAACATATAAAAATACCCTCACATTCACTAGCTATTAGGGAAATGTGATTCAAAACCACAATGAGATACCACCTCACACCTCTAGGAATGGCTATTATCAACAAGATAAGTAATAACAACTGTTGGAAGAGGTTGTAGTGAAAAAGGGACTCTCATACACTGCTGATTGGAATGTAAATTGGTACAGCCACTATGGAAAAAAGTATGGAGATTTCAATAAAAACTAAGAATAGAATTACCATATGATCCAGCAATTTCTCTTTTGGGTATCTATCCAAAAAATTTGAAAACATTTAACCATAAAGATATATAAAGATATATAAAGATTATATATA
>NW_011889362.1:274515-335399 GCF_000151845.1 Pteropus vampyrus | reverse complement strand
ATATCTTGCTGTTAAATTATACACCTGAAACTTACTGGATTTTGTTAACCAATGTCACCATAAAAAATAAATAAGAGATTGAGAGGAAGATGGAAGACTAGGTAAAAGTAGACATCACCTCCCCCCAGGTCTACATTGAAATTACAACCAAATTATAAAATAATCAATGTGGAGAATCACCTGAAATCCAGCTGATGATAACAGCCACCTCTGATAATATAAAGGAGCTACATAGAAGCCGGTAGGAGGGGCAAAGTCAGGAAAAGAGCTGGACCTGCACCTGGGGTTAGTGGAGGAACACTGTGAGGGAAAGCAAGGCTTCAGAGGCTCTCCTGAAGGAGAGGGTGGCCCTGGCCTCATTTGGGTTCTCCTCAGCCCAGGGTCCCAGCCAAGGGTCCCAGCCCAAGGAAGAGGAGATACCAATAACTCTAATTGTAAAAACCAGAGGGGTTTTCAGAAGTCTGGGTGAGACAGAAGGAGATTGAAACCCTAGATACCCCTCTGAAGGACCTGCGCAGAGGCTTTCTGACCTGTGGACACTCACCTGGGACACTGGCGGTGGGTCGGAGGCTCACGTGAGATTCATTCTGAGAAAGTATGCATTATGTGGTGCCAGAACAAGGGCTGGAAGGGCAACCACCATTGTACCTTAGTCTGGATCCCTACTGGGCAATCCACAGACCCTTCAGCTTGACTGTGCAGACCCCTCCACAGAGCCATTAGGAAGCCCTGGACTGAGGGGAGTTGCCCATCACTCAACCTATAGATTGCCTGGAGATTTTGTTGCTGGATGACTGCCAAGCCCTGCTCTGATTCAGAGCCAAGCATTCCCAGCTGGCGGCCAGCACTGTGAGCTGCATTTCTGAGAGAGTCAGGCAGATCACTGCTGCCAACACAAACTTGGGCAGATCTCAGGGATCTGTGGACCAGTCCCAGATAGCACCCAGTTGTGCTGTGATCTGGGACTTCTGCTGAAACACACAAATAGTTACCAAAGTTGCAGCAATACTGAGGATGTATTAATCTGACTGCCTTTGTCTCTCTGAGAACTTGCCCAACACTACCCACAAACTGCCCCAGGTTGCCCATCCACAGTAAATTGCCACAGCCCTGCCCCTCCCTTCCCTCGATCTCCCAATCCACACAGACAACAAACTTTGGCTATCACAGGGCAGACAATGCACAAAAAATCAATGGCAGGCAGACCTCTGCTGCCTGAAAGAGTTGCAATATTGTGCCAGGGGAGCGCAGAAGTCTGTGGGACTGCAATAGATGGCAGCTGGTCTCACTGTGATCTGTGACTACAGTGGGAATGCCTAGGCACAGAAGTTGAAACAAAATTGAGGCTGTATTGGCTGGACTTCCCTTGTCTCCCTGAGATACCACTTCATTCAAGCCACAAAATGCCTGCAGCACATTGACAGGCAGCCTCCTCTGCCCTATTTGGCTCTGGGGTTGTGCAGTCTGTGCAGGCAACAGACCTTAGCTAACACAGTGAGCACATTTTGGGGAAAAGAGTTGTGGGCAGACCACTGTTGCCTGTATGAGCTACAATATCCCTTGAGGGGATTGCAGGGGTCTGTATTTGCCTGAAGGCCCTTAACTCCCTGAGCTCCAGCTCCATCCAATATACAAAGTGCCCACTGCACTTTGATAGGCAGCTGCACATGCCCTGGGGTGGTGCATTCAGGCCCAAGGTGGGCAGCAGCTGACCTTGCTATGAGTGGAAAGTTGTACAGGAAGCCGTAGAGATAGTGTTGACATGTAAACTGACACTGCAGTTGCAGGGGGAAATTTACTCAATAGACACAGGAGACTACTAGGGCCCTTGTGTCACCCAACACACATATCACCCAGAGGCTCATCCAGTTTCAGAGACTTAAAGGCAACAGACAGGCAGTGTCAGGCCTTGAGGAGCACTGGTCCCTCTAACAGCCATAGGTCATGAATGGGGGATAACCAAGTGCTGGTTACAGTGTTATCTCTTCCACTTACCTATAGATCCAGCACAGATAACCATCTGCAGATAGTTTTGTAGTTCCCACCTTATAACCCTGAGCAATCAAAAGCAGCAGCTGACCTTGGCCTACAGAGGAGCCATTTCGAAGGGGCCACAAAACCAATGCATCTTGAGGCTGGCTTCAGACCACCATGTAGCAACTCCTGACTAGTCCCATTAGTGGTACAAACAAAGGGTGGTCTAAACAAGTACACAAGCCTGCTAGGGCAAATCTCACTCTGTGGGGTCAGCTCCCACATAGCAATTCTTACACTGTGGGTGCAGCCATTTTCCATAATTAGTCAGCCTGAATGTTCATTGCATCCACTGATCTACTAACAACAATAAAGGCTTGGTGACAACAAAAGATCACATCCAGAGCCCCCGACATTGGGGATCAGGGAAAGTGTGCCACAAGGCCACAGAGGACGCCTTCCACATTAGGCCATCTGGCCAAGACTGAGAGATGAAAAAATATTCCTGAAACATAGAAAATAACACACAGAGTCTAATTAAATGATAAAACAAAGAAACATGCCACAAATGAAACAAAAGAGAACAATTCAGAAAATAATCTAAGTGAAATGGAAGCAAGCAACCTACCAGAGACAGAGTTCAAAATAATGCTTATAAGGATGTTCAACAAACATATGCAGAGAATGTATGAGCACAATGAGAATTTCAACAGACGCAGTAAGCATAAAAAAGGACATAGAAACCATAAAAAGATCTAGACAGAAATGAAGAATACAATAACGGAAATGAAGAATACACTAGAAGGATTCAACAATAGATTGGACAAAGCAGAAGATCAAATCAGCAAACTGGAAGAAAAGGTAGCAGAATACACCCAATCAGAATAACAAATAATAATAATAATAATAATAATAATAATAACAACAATAATAATAATTATTGTTATTATTATTATTATTTTAAAAAATGAGGATAGTTTAAGAGACCTCTGGGGCAACATGAAGTATAACAGTTTCTGGATCATAGGAGTACCTGAAAGAGATGAGAGAGAGAGCAAGGGATTGAGAATCTATTTGAAGAAATAATGACAGAAAACTTCCCTAACCTGGCAAAGGAATTAAACATACAAGTTCAGGAAGCACAAAGAGTCCCAAAAGAATTCAAACAGAGGAATTCAAACAGAACCACACCAAAACACATCATAATTAAAATGCCAAAGGTCAAAGACAAAGAGAGAGTCTTAAAAGCAGCAAGAGAAAGGCAGCTAGCTACTTACAAGGGTACCCCCATAAGAATGTCTGCTGATTTTTCAATGGAAACTTTGCAGGCCAGAAAGGAATGGGAAGAAATATTCAAAGTTATGAAAAACAAGAATCTACAACCACAGATATTCTACCCAGTAAGTCTTCCGATTAAAATAGAAGGTTAGATAAAGAGCTTCCCAGACAAGAAAAAGCTTAAGGAGTTCATCACCAACAAGCCAGTATTATAAGAAATGTTAAAGGGATTTCTTAAAAAGAGGGGTATAAAAGAAAATAGAAATAACAAATACAAATAGTAAAATGGCAGTCACTATGTACCTATCAGTAATCACTTTAAATGTAAACGGATTAAATGTTCCAATCAAAAGACATAGGGTAGCCAAATGGATAAGAAAACAAGACCCATGCATATGCTGTCTGCAAGAGACCCACTGCAGATCAAATGATACTTACAGACTAAAGTAAAGTGATGAGAAAAGATATTTCCTGTAAATGGAAATGAAAAGAAAAAAAAAAAAGCCGAGGTAGTGATATCAGATATAATAGACTTAAAAAAAGGCTATAATAAGAGACAAAAAAGGGCATTACATAATGATAAAGAGATCGATAAATCAAGAAGCCATAACACTAGTAAACATATATGCACCTAACATAGGAGCACCTACATACATAAAGCAATTATTGAATGACATAAAGGGAGAGAACAATAGTAATACACTCATAGTAGGAGACTTTAGCACCCATGAACATCACTGGTCAGATCTGCCAAGCAAAAAATTGAGTAGGAAGCAATGGACCTAAAAGACACACAAGACCAGATGGATTTAATAGACATTTTCAGAGCATTTTACCCCAGAACAGCAAAATATACATTCTTCTCAAGTGCACATGGAACATTTTCTAGAATAGGCCATATGTTATGACACAAAACAAGTCTCAATAAATTTAAGAAAATTGAAATCATATCAGCTATCTCCTACAAGCACAATAGTATGAACCTAGAAATCAGCTACCAGAAAAAAAAAAAACTGGAAAATACATAAACGCATGGAGGCTAAATAACATGCTACTAAACAATGAATAGGTTATCAATGAAATCAAATAAGAAATAAAAAGATACCCACAGACAAATGAAAATGAAAACATGATGACTCAAAATCTATGGGGCATGGCAAAAACAATCCTAAGAGGGAAATTAATAGCAATACAGGCCTGACTTAAGAAATAAGAAAAAGCTCAAACAAACAATCTAACCTTACAGTTAAAAGAACTAGAAAAGAACAGCAAACAAAGCCCAAAGTGAATAGAAGGAAGGAAATAATAAAGATCAAAGCAGAAATAAATGAAATAGAGTCTAGAAAAACAATACAAAAGATTAATGAAACCAATCGGTTCATTGAAAGGATAAACCAAATTGACAGACCATTAACCAGACTCATCCAGGAAAAAAGAGTGAGGCTTCAAATAAATAAAATCAGAAATGGAAGGGGAGAAATAACTATGGACTCCACAGAAATATAAAGGATCATAAGAAAATATTATGAGCAATTATATGCCAACAAATTAGACAATCTGGAAGAAATGGACACATTCCTAGAGATGTACAATCTCCCAAGACTTAGTCAAGAAGAAACAGAAAATCTGAACCAACTGATTACCACCAATGAAATAGAAACAGTAATAAAAAACCTCTGGAAAAACAAAAATCCTGGACCAGAAGCCTTCATAGGAGAATTTTACCAAACATTCAAAGAAGAATCATCACCTATTCTTCTCCAACTATTCCAAAATTTCAAGAATAGGGAAGGTTCCCTAACTCCTTTTATGAGGCCACCATTACCTTGATTCCAAAACCAGGCAAAGACATTACAGAAAAATAAAGCTATAGGCCGATATTTCTTATGAACATTAATGCAAAAATCCTCAATAAAATATTAGCAAGCCAAATTCAGCAACACATTAAAAATATCATACAGCATGATCAAGTTGTATTTATTCTTGGGATGCAAGATTGAAACAATATCTGCCAATAAATAATTTGATACACCACATTAACAAATCAAAAGATAAAAACCATATGATCATATCAATAGATGCAGAAAAAGCGTTCGAGAAAATCCAGCATCCATTTATGATAAAAACTCTCAGCAAAGTAAGAATAAAGGAAATATACCTCAACATAATAAAGACCATATATGACAAACCTATAGCTAACATCATGCTCAATGGGGAAAGGCTAAAAGCATTTTTCTTAAGATCAGAAACAAGACAAGAATGCCCATTTTCACCACTCCTCTTCAACATTGTAATGGAAGTCTTAGTCATAGCAATAAGACAAGAAAGAGAAATAAAAGGCATTTGAATTGGAGAGGAGGAAGTAAATTTCTCATTATTTGCAGATGACATGATAATATACAGAGAGAACTCTAAAGATGCCCCCCCAAAACTGTTAGAACTGATCAAAAAATTCAGTAAAGTAGCAAGTTACAAAATAAATATTCAGAAGTTAGTGGTATTTTTATACACCACTGATGAACTTTCAGAAAGAGAAATTAAGAAAACAATCCCATTTACAATTGCATCAAAAACTATAAAATGCCTGGGAATCAAGTTAACCAAAGAGGTAAAACACCTGTTCTCAGAAAATTATAAGTCATTGAAAAAAGAAACTGAAGAAAACACAAATAAATGGATGCATATACTGTGCTCAATTGCAGGAAGAATCAATATCATTAAAATGGCTATACTACCCAAAGCAATCTATAGATTCAATGCAATCCCTATCAAAATACCAATGATATTTTTCAGAGAGCTGGAACAAATAATCCTAAAATTTGTATGTAATCATGAAAGACCCCAAATAGCTATGGAAATGTTGAGAAAGAAGAACAAAGTTGGAGGTATCACGCTACCTGATATCAAACTATACTAAAAGGCTATAGTAATCAAAACAACATGGTACTGGCATGAAAACAGATTCATTGATCAGTGGGACAGAATAGAGAGCCCAGAAATAAACTATACACAACTATGCACTCACTTAATATATGACAAAGGAGGCAAGAATATACAATGAGGTAAAGATAGTCTCTTCAATAAATGATGTTGGAGAAATTGGACAGATACATGCAAGCACACAGACAAACAAACAAACTGGACCTCCTTCTTACACAATATACAAGAATAGACTCAAAATGGATTAAAGACTTAAATGTAAGAACCAAAACCATAAAACTTCTAGAAGAAAATATAGGCAGTAAACTCTCTGATTTACTAACAGTAATTTCTTTTCAGATATATTTACCCAGACAAGGAAATAAAAGAAAAAAATAAACAAATGGGAGTACATCAAACTAAAAAAATTTTGTACAGAAAAGGAAACCATCAACAAAACAAAAAGACAACTGACTGAGAGAAGATATTCCCTACCAATACATCTGATAAGGGGTTAATATCCAAAATATATAAAGAACTCATACAACTCAACAAGAATAACAACAAAAACAAATAATCCAATTAAAAAATGGGCAGAAGATCTGAACAAATAATTCTCCAAAGAAGAAATACAGATGGCTAATACACATGTGAAAAGATGCTCAAGGTTGCTAATCATCAGAGAAATGTAAATTAAAATCACAATGATATATCATCTCACACCTGTCAGAATGTCTATCTTAAAACAGGTGTTGGAGAGGATGTGGAGATAAAGAAACCCTCATCCATTGCTGGGATGGCAAATTAGTAAAGCTGCTATGAAAACAATCTGGTGGTTTCTCAAAAAAATTAAAATTGATATACCTTTTAACCCAGCAATTGCATTTCTGGATATTTATCCAAGAAAACCAAAACAATAATTTGTAAAGATTTATGCACCCCACTATTCATGGCAGCACAATTTAAAATAGCCAAGATATGGAAGCAACCTAAATAACCATCAACAAATGATTGGAAAAAGAAATTGTGGTTCATATATACAATGGAATATTACTCAGCCATTAAAAAAAATGAAATCTTACGATTTGGAACGACATGGATGGATGTAGAGGTTATTATGCTGAGTGAAATAAGTCAGACACAGAAGGATAAATACTATATGATTTCACTTATATGCATAATCGAAGGAACAAAAATAAGAAACTAAAAGCAGAATCACAAATATAGTGGACAATTTGGTGATGGACAGAGGGGAGAGGGCGTTGGGGTGCTGGGAGAATGGGGTGAAGGTTTAAAGAAGTACAAATTAGTAATTGATAGATAGTCACAGGGATGAGGAGCGCGGCATAGGGAATGCAGTTAGCATTAATAATTTCGCCTTGTGGAAAACCAGAGGAGAGAAAGAGCAATTAGGGGGTTTATTTTATAAACTATATAAATGTCTAACCAATGTACTGTATGCTTGAAACTACTTAAAATAAACAAATTTATAAAACATAGATACATACATACATACATACATACACGCATGCATGCATGCATTCATACATATATACATACATACATACATACATACATACATACATACATCTAGTATAAATGTGGTCAAATGCAAAAGTTATAGGAGTAAAAGTAGTCTGATACTAATTGACTGACTAACAGACTTAGAAAAAATTCCAAGCTATCCAGAAACGAAGCAAAGAAGTGTATATAAATACATGGGAACTGCTACTTATATTTATCCAAAGAAGTTTAGGTGTTACTGATTTTATAAAATAAGTTATTTTGAGATGCTCTTAGGTTTAATAGTTTATATTTTATATGCCTTGTTCCAAAAAGTTGGAAATAACAAAGAAGGTTAAAGTAGAATAGTTCAAGAATCATTTCATTTTTTTAATCTTTCCCTACAATGCCTTGAAATGTATGTAATGTTACAGCAAAATATAATTATGTATACTTTTTAAAACTTACATATAATATTCTAAACCATGGTACAGAAAACCAGTTGACATACCTCTTAAATTTTTTAAATTAATTTTATTAGTGTGACACTGATTAAAAAAATTATATATGTCAAGTTGAAATACCTTTTAAAGATTGAAGAAAAAGATGAGAATGCTGTAAGATGATTAAATATAGCTATAAGATAATAAGCTTAACAGTTTAGTGCAGGTGAAACTGATTATTTTGTCTTTCGCATCTTTGATTTTCTCAAGCATTACTTTGTCTTTCATAAGTTAAAATACGGCAACCCTCTTTTTTCATATTTGACTATCAGACTACTGACACTTGAGAAGAAAATAATGAATAAGACCTCCACAATTTGGTGTCTTTAACAAATCTAAAGGGACACAATTTATAGAAAATGGAAAGTAATTTGGCATAATGGGACATTAATCCTCTTTATAAGGGAATGTCTCTTCCTATTCAGTGTTTGAAAGCAATGCATAATGCTTTCAATAGTTCATTTACTTTTTATTTGCTAAAGTAACTTTTATTGTTCTGGGAAACATGAAGTGATATTTTGACAAACCCCTGTCTTACTTTTTCATATTTAATGGACAGATACTATGGAATGGCAGAATCAAATGTGGGATAAGCCAGGGCAGGAGAAATGTAAGGAAAGAACAGCCTACGAAGCCACTTCTTTTAACTATTATCCTTAGTTTCCAAGTGTTTTTGCATCAATTTGCAATCACTACAACCTGTTTTCCAAATTTCTAAAAAACATATATGAGTTCAGGGTGTATGAGAGATTGTTTTGCTTACTGGATGGAGAAAATACCCCTTTGGACTTCCTGGTTTTGAATCCACATCTGCATTTCCTGTGTAATGATAAAATATTTATATTGAGATACAGATTTAACACCTATATTGAAGAATACCTGTTTTAAAATACATATTTTTAGAAGTAAATTCTATCATTCATATGCACACAAAGTAAGAATTATTTTATTTTGTCATTTTACACTCTTTTGATTGAGAGATCAGGCATCCAGTTGTGTTTTCTCATGAATAATGTGACTGGTACATTGAGGATAGTATAGTAGGTGGTGAGACATTTGAGATTATCCTCTGTCTGCCTTTAACTCATTATACTTTATTGACTAATTTATGCAAAAATGGACAAGTCAGTAAAATCTCACCATAACATTAAATCTTATGTTCTATATTTGCATTATTTTGGCTCAAGAGGTAATAAGGATTTGTTTCGGGACTTGTGTGAATATTACTTTGATTTGGAAGAAATTATTCATTTTTCTTTTGTGTTGTGGGGGATACCAAAGTATTAAGAAGACTGAAATACCCTATCAGGGAAAGAGCAAAATCACAAAGCACTGCTTTGTTGCATAAAAATAAGCTTTTATTTCTTTCAGTTGGAAAAAATGTGAATTAAGATAAAATGTCTGTGGCTTTAGGGATATTAATAAAACTAAGCTAGAGAAACAATAGTGATGAAATTTATGACTCATATAAACATCAAATATAATAGCTATTAGTCTTTTGTGTCAATTGTTTTTTTTAATTATTCTCATAATTTTCATTTTAGTTTATTTTCTTTCGTGTTAGTGATCATGAATAAATTATTAACTTAAATTGTCTGTATTGGGGCTGAGAAGTATGACTAGTCGTTAGAGTTGAATATATATATATATATATATATATATATACACATATATATATGAAATTTTTATTTACATTGTTATTTGTTAATAATATTTGTTTATTTATTTTTAATTGAAGAAATTATTTAAATTTTCCCCCTGTCTACCTCCTCATTTCCTCCCCCCCCACCCTCTGAGATTTATATTTTAAAAGGAGAAATAATTGCAATTTGGCTAAATGAGTAGAAATGAGGTAAGTTAAATAAGATATATACTGGTCAGAGTAGCTAAAACAGTGTCCTCAAAGTAAATTCCCCTAGAATTATTTCTTAAAGGAGTTCTAGAAAAGTGTCTATATACTGAGTAAATTGTTTGAAAATCTTTTTTGTCTTGGGTTACCAAATTTCTATAATTGGGGTGGATAAAGTAGAATGTGTTAAATAATAACTAAATTTTAGATCATTTTAACAGATGCTATGTGAATTTGTTTGAAAATTGTCAAGAGAAATTCATACTATGTGCATATAGATGTATGGCAAATCAACAGTTTTGACCAGAATGCATGCTCTTTCATTGTAATTATTCCACAGTTGGCTACACTGGAAATGATGCTGGACCACAGAATATTATTTTGACTTATTTAAAAGAAACTATCTCCAAAATTCATTATAAGGTTTGAGGAAATATCTCCTACAGTCTAATCTGCTGTATCTCAAATTGAGTCTGCAGGCCACTGTCAAGAACAGAGGAGTAGCAACCGAGTTAACTCATTCATCTGGACTCAGCCAAAATCTGAGATCCAACTAATCTTTTTTTGTAAAGCCACATCAATCTGAGCAATTGTCTCTAATTTTTCCTACTGGTTATCATCCAGTTAGAAAGTCTGAATTGTCCTAACATATTAGTACATGCTGCAGCCTATCTCCTCAATATAAGGGTCAAAGAAAGAGCAACTGAAAGTCCTAAAGGCAGTTAATTCTCTGTATTACTTGGATTACTATATAGCTGAATTTACCAAATTCAAGTAAATCTAGATTTAGGACGTTAAACTTTATTTGATCTTCAGTTCATTACAATATACATCCAGTAAAATATGGCTGAATACAGTAGCCCAAGGGGAAAAAAATGATGCCTTGAGACTTAAAGATAATATTTTAACATAAATCGAGACAACATCCTTATAATAATTAGCTTTGTTCATTAATTACAGATGTAAAATTGCACCCCTAAAGACCATAATTCGAACATTTGATTTTTATTTATAACTGTTATGGTATCTAAAAGGTCAAACTTTTCTTATTTAAGAACAGAAACCTATTGACTATATTCCCTATGTTGTACTTTCAATTCCTGTGACTATTTTGTAACTATTAATTTGCATTTCTTCATTTCTTCTTTTTTTTTTCTCCCAGCCCTCAATTCCCCTCTCTTTCAGCTATGTGTAGAGCCAGATGGGTGATAATCAGGGGAATCACTTCATAAACTATATCAATGTCTAACCAATGCATTCTATACCTAAAACTAATGAAAAATGTTTATTTTTTAAATAAAAGACATAAAATTTATAAAAGAACAGAAAAATGTCCTAAATAAATATATAAAAATATTTACTATAACAAACTCCGCACAACATAGGTTTCTATATATACTTTGAAGTTTCTTACTATAGCCTAATGCATATTCAAAGTAAGAGATCAGAGAAAGATATCACTCAAAAATAGCTTTTCTAACCACATCTGATCAAATTTTCCTAGGCTGATGTGAAATAGAATAATAAATCAGGTTCAATTGCATTAGTTATGTTATTCTCTCCTAACCCCAAATAAATGCATGCAACAAGACTCAACATGACACAAGAGAAGAGAGCAGCTGGGAAATTTGAAAACATTGCAATGAGAAATAGAGAGGCAGGACAATTATAGCCCATTGGGGGAAGTGTTTATCTAGTTATGCTTAAGAAAGTTTATTTTCTTCATAACATGAGGATGAGTAAATATGTAATACAAAAAGAAAAAGCCAAGAGTAAGAATTGTTTAGTTATTGAATCTGGATATGATTATCATGTTACTAATGTTTACTAATCTCCTACTGTTTGTCAGTTATCATGCTCTTTATTCTTTTAACCTTTAAAACTAAACTCTTTACCTCTTCATAACACAGTATATTTTTCTAATAGAACAACAAATAAACAACCAAGAGAAAACTCTTGTGGGTGTAAGGAAAACAAATTAAAACTTAAAAATGGTAAGACCTCCATAGGCACCAAAAATTATAAGCAAAAACATAATTTCAGAATATATTATTTTCCTTGGTTTTCCACATGAAATTTGCATGGATAGTTTTGATGAACATAAAGTATTCATCCATATGTTTTTAATGTCAAGATGATAAGTTATATGCATAAAATAAATTTGTTATTGTTAGTTGAGGCAACAAAACAAGATGCTACGAAGGATCATTTTTTGTCTATCCCTCAAATAAGCCACTTATTTCTCTAATAGGCAGTACCTTGTTTTGTGGATTCGTATGACCATGGATACATTTCAGTTAATTTGAATCTTCCAAATAAATTTTACTTGCATAATAGAGATCAAATTTTTCAATGCATTTATATGGCTCAACCATTTTGCATCGCCAAATGACATGTAGAATTTATTTGTAAATCATTACACCTAATTGGACATTTAGGCCACACAATTTTTAGCAAAGTTAAAGACAAATAACAAATATAGTAATTTAGAGTTTACAAAATGCCCTTTAAAATGACATTTTTATCTCAATGTTCACACCAGTCATTCATAACTATTTAAAGTTTTATTTCCTGGTGAAAAAAATAGGTTGGGAACAGTGAACCTGCCAGCATGAGAGCTTTCTAGAATAATGTTTTGCAAACTGCAAGTAGAAACACATTAGTGAGACTTACAATAAATTAAATGGGCTGCAATCAGCAATTAAAAAAAAAAGAAATAGAAAAAAAATTCAGTGAGCATTGCACATAATAAAAGGTAGTTTTATTAAAATATTTGTTCAGTGTGGTTGTGTTTACAGAGTCTTTATGTAAAATGTATTTCTTACTGTTTCTTACCATGGGCCAAAATAAACATGAGTTTGAAAGCCATTAGCCTAGGCTATGTAAAGCAGGTTCCATTATTCATAGACACATAGGTAGGGAAATGTGTCCTCAGCATGGAAGCAAGGTGATTTTTATAAACAAATTTCAGCATTGCTACTGTCCATTTTGAGAAGAGTGACCAAACAATAAAAGTGAACTTGAGGTGGATGTGCCCCAGGGATATCAATTTATTTCCAAATAGTCAACTAATAAATATAACATTTTCACACTCTTCTAAAGCTGCCTTCACTCACTGAAACCACTCATTCCTGTGGAAACATTTGGGTGACAGCAGCAGCAACTCTGCCATTTACAACACAAATACACCTGATATTAATATTTAAAAAATGCCCTGTATCAACTTGATGTATATCACTGTTAATTTTAAAAATCTATGTTGTCTAAAAAGCTGGCAAATTTGGTATTGCGCTGCTTTTTGTGGATTGAACCAATTAGAACTGTTGCTATCAGTAAATATTTTCCACATCTCCCATGTATACATTTCACAAATTTATGCTTTTTAAATTTTGTTTTACTAATAAATCAAAACAAATTCTGCTTCCAGACATTGGGTAATGTACATAGCTCTACAGTAAACATAAGGGTGTATGTATCTTTTCAAATTGATGTTTTGGGTTTCTTCAGATAAATATCCAGAAGTGAAATTGCTGGGTCATAAGTTTGTTCTATTTTTACCTTTTTGAAGAAACTCCATACTGTTTTACATAGTGGCTACACCAATTTTTATTCCCACCAACAGTGCAGGAGGGTTCCCTTTTCTCTATATCCTCACCAACACTTGTTGTTTGTTGATTTATTGATGATAGCCACTTTGATAGTTATGAGATGATACCTTATTATGGTTTTAAATTGCATTTCTCTGATGACATTGAGCATATTTTTATATGTATATTGGCCATCTGTATTTCCTCTTTGGAGAAATGCCTGTTCAGGTCTTCAGGTCAATGGTAAAAAACAAACAAAAATTTCTGCTTGTTACCCATTTAAAACTGAAATGAAAACTCCCCACTGATATCTCAGTGAGCTATCTTATTTTTCATGAATAGCTACGGCAATTTCGTATATTTTTTTAAATAAAAAGTTCCGTTAGATTTTTTAATGCAATTTTACTAATAGAATCAATTACGCCTACCTCTGGTAGGCTAGAAAGAGCCTTGAGACAGTACCATGCATTGCTTGGGAGAGACTAAAATAATCCAATGTTTACAAATGAACTAGATGAATTGATTTTTCTTTAAGCATAATTCTTTTCTAATTGTGACTTGCTGTCATTAAAAGCTGACATTTTCTTGTTGCTTTACCAGAAAATATGACCATTTTTAGTTCATATGGACAACAAATCAGTTGTGCCTCTAAAACTATTTATCTGTATCTAAACTTATATGTGAATTAACTGCCTTTTCACAGCTGAATTTTTAAATATGAGGCTTGATTCTTACTGCAATTTTATTTAGTATCACATGATTAATTATTCTCTAATAGTTTCATGTATCTTTATCTAATAAGGCCATTTTTTTTCTCCCACACAAAGTGCTTAGAATCTCACACAATTCTTGGCCTACAGTAGATATTTTTTTATGCTTGTAATAGTCTGTTTCCAATTCACACATGCTCAGATAGTTATAGGTTATATAGCAGATTACACATTTCTTTCCCTATATAAAAGAACAGGAAAGGACCAGTAACCCAAAATTATGATGATTTTCTCATTTGCTTTAGGGAGATTTGGAGAGATACTGTTTTGTGATAGAAAGAACCCTTATGTAAAGACCTGGTTTGAGTCCCCACAATTACTGTTGAGAAAGCACACTAGACTCATTCAAGGTTGCATACCTACCCTTTCTATTCTTTAGAGTTATTGAAAAGCTAAAATAAAATAAAGCAGGTGCGAATCAAATGACTGCTGTATTCTTAACTAGCTTATTGTTTGTGATATTGGCTGCTAAAAGTCAAATTAATCCAGAAATAGGGTATGAATAAAAAAATGAGTTTAAATATGTTTATATGTATTGCACACTATTGATTATCAAGGTGGTCATACTTAGTTTTGTTAATCAAATGTGACATGATCTCACTAAATTTTAGGAATGCAAGCTGTTTCTTTTGACTTAAACTTTTTTAGCTTTCCCCTGTGCCATTCCACTGCCATCGGCTAACACATCTCTACTCATACTTCGGTTATACACTTAAAAATGCTTGCTACATGAAACTTTTCATGACAACTTAAGTCTATATCAGACCTCTTTAATGTATTTTCAATTACCTGTATTATAATTGCCTGTGTACCTATTTCTATCATTCATCATATTCTAAACTCCTTAAGGGCAGGCACTCTATCTTTATTACATTTATGCAACAACTATATATCAAGTGCATAATTTATGTACATCAACTGTTAGCACATTGCCTCACAATATTAGATGCACAGTGAATAAATGTAATAATAATTAAATATGTTTTTCAAAAGATCCTTGAAAGAACTTAAATTGGAAATATTAATATGTATAGACTATGTTAGAATACATTTATTTTGTTACTCATAATCTTTGAAGTCTATACTATTGACTTTGTAAAATCATTTTTAACAGGCAAAATGATATAAGACTCAATTCTTATAGTAACATTTGATTCACTTAATTTTTCACAATTTTTTAAAATTAAAATTCAAGGAATTATTGTGTTGATGTATTTTAACAGAAATATATGTTTCAAAGTAAACTCAACTGCTGGCCTTTTAGCCAAGGCGTCTTAAAATTAGAAGAAGATATATAGTTGTGAGATGTCAGTATTCTTTTCAAGAAAGAAATAAAATAATTTAGTGAAAGCCCAGAAGTGTTCAGGGTATGAATCCTTTTTTGTTATATTCTTGTCACACCGAGTCAAGAAGTTGCAAGGCTTACTGAAGGGATGTTACTGCATAATCAATACAGTGTTATAAATTGTGAAGCACTGCCAAATAGGGCATTAATAGTGTTATCCAACAAATTCAATTTTGCCAAACTAGAAGAGCATGTTGGTCAGCAAATCTTCCCAAACTAACTAACATATAACATTACTAGGAAACAAACAAACAAACAAACAATATAAGAATGGATCTATTACCTTTCTTTCTTGCACTTGGAAGATGAAAATAGTAGACATATTTCATCCTTTAAGGATTTCTAAATTAAGTCCGCAGACCTAAAAGGAGATAAACCATAGTAGTTTGGATAAAATTCAGTATTCATTTGTTAGGAAAGCATATCAAAAAACATGGTTTAATAATTACCCACTAGTAATGTAAAAGCAGATGGGCTATGCCAAATATTATCATTGTTTTCCAATAAATATAAAATGCTTATTTCAGTTGCGAAATAAACAAAAACTCATTGCACTGTAGATATTCAGTGACATCATTTTAATCTTGACAAAAGAGAGGCAGTACAAACAAATAAAAACAAGAATACTATTTTTAATGGTATCTGTAGGGTGTATTCAACTGAATAAAAATACAAATCTAGGTGTTGGTTTAGTTATAAAAGCATGGTCTGATTTCAGGTAGAGTCAGTCATGCATCTCAGAATATCTGTCCTAAGTAGAAAAACATGGAGTATATGCAAGTCATTGCCCTATTATCATAGAATGTTAAAATTGCAAAAATGAAGATATATCTATATAGTCAAAATTCCTTACTATACAATGAGAAAAAAATAAATCCCAGGGAGCTAAAGTGAGTTGTCTAAGATTAGCCAACTTTTTATTAGCAGAGTCAAGTCTAGAGTCTAGGTTTCCTATCTGCTAATTCAGCTATTTTATTCTCTGTATTGTGACACTATCTCTCTGCCAATGTTTACCAATACCTACTAAAAACATAACATTGCCTTAGACATTGTGGTAATTATTTTCCTAGATCCTTGCCCTAGGCCTCAAAGCTAAGACAATATAACTCTAATTTCCATGGTTAGTCCTGAATTAGATTCTACTAGCATATATAGTAATTATTTAATGCATAACTGTCACAAAATAACCAGTCAGACTTTTCACTCCACTTACATTCCACTTATATTCTAGTGCTATTACTGACCTTTTCCTCCTTTCCTTTCAACCAATACTGGCATTTAGGAATTGTATCATTGTCTTTTTTTTTATGCTTGAGTCACTACCTTAGAGTTTAGACAAGGATGCGCCTTACTCTATCATCATAAAAACTGGAATACTACTTTATTTCCAAGAGTGGATCTCAATTAACCTAAGCCCATCCTGGATTCCACTGCTAGAATTAATTTGGCTGAATTAATGTTTATCTATTAAATTATCCTTATATAATGTTATTCTTATGTCAGGTATTATCTACATCTCTTTGATGTCTTCCCCTGGCCCTCCTTAATGACAATGATCCATTATTTGGGGGTTACTTGCATTTTCTGCTGCTAGATCTGCCTTGTTGTGTAAATTTCAGTTAATCTGTCAAGATTTTGATTCTTAGTCAAGTCTTATCACTAGCTGCCTACGAGCTCTTTATTTGGAGGAAAATTTCTTTGGAACTATTGAACATTTTTTTTTATGAGGTTGTAAGAAATAATAAACAGAGATAGGAATGCTATTATTTATATTAGAGATACTTGATGTTAAATTGTATGTATTTCTTATTATAGACCATAAGAACATGTCTTATCTCTATTTTTTAAGTGTCCAGTATTATTTTCACAGCATAGATGGTCAGGGCAATTGATCATTAAATTAAGGTCAGCATTAGTGTTTTAGTGGGCCCAACAAAAGCACCCTGTTCTTCTTCTGCACTTGTAATCTCTTGAGAAATACATTTTGAAGGGAGAGAAACTGATATAAAAATGTCAGTATTTCTTTCAATTAAAACCTAAATTGAAGGATATACCTTACAGTCACAACTGTTTACCAGTATTCCCCCAAATCACTTAGATTTATCCACTCAGTCACAGACAGTTCTCAATAACTGTCATCCATCCACTTCAGAGACAGCCATTCTCTCTATGTTTGTCAAATGGCCTAGAAAGAAAAAAATGCACACTTTCTGAAGGCAGGCTGGGCCAAAGAAAAAAGGAAAGAGCTGAGTAAAACACCCACTCCTCCTCCAAAAGGAGTAGGGAATTATCATTACCTAATAAAAGATAGATATTGCCATTGCTCTTAAAGATAATGTTTATTGGTGTGAGTAAAACACTTTCATTAAAAGGGGTTTGTGCATGATGGCCCTATAGGAAGCAATTTTATATATGGATTGTGGGGGCAGGCTGACCTATGTTCTTATCCTGATTCTGCCATTTACCAGTGTGCTTAAGCTCTGGAAGCTTTTATTTCTACATATGTAAAATGAGGAAATGTGTGCCTACTTTATCTAGTGGTTGTGTAAATAAAATTAATTATTTAATTTGTTATCTGTAAAGTATTTATACATAAAAGAGGATCATTACTTCTACATAAAGCACAGATGAGGAACTCCATGGCAGAATAAATCTCTAAGCAAGAAAGACATAGTGATATTTTCTTAATAACTGTCAATATATTTGGATAACTGGATAATGTAGCCATGCCTTGTTTGTATTAGGACAAAAACATAGATTCTTGAGTGCAATCATTATGCCACTGTCAGGTGTCTTTCTTAGAATTTTTAAAATAAACTTTTCTTCCTTTCCCTCCAGAAGTCATTAATCAAGCCACCGGCTGATGTTTGAAATAGTACAGGTGCTACTATTATGTATTCATTATTAATCAAATTATTTTTTCAATCCATTAAATTCTATATATGCAACACAAATCTCCATCATCCCATCATATTATCCAGAATATGAAATTTATGATAAGAACATTAAAAAATATTTTATTAGAGTTACATAAAATGCAAGAATTCTAAAGTAAAATTCCCAAGAACTTGGCTTCTCTAATGTTACTTCTTAAAAATCACTGGTTCTGCTGTATGACTTTTCTATAATCTTCAATGCTTTTTCAAATAGAATTTTATTCAGTTTTTAAAAATGAAATTAGATTATAGTATGCAGATTCAGACTTTTAAAAATATTATTCTCTTGAAATGATTTAGGGGCAAAAACTTCAGGGTAATCTAGTTAAACGCACTAGTTTCCTGACAAAAGAAAACTAGAGACTTAAAGAGGAACAATAACTTGCTCAAGATTACAGTGTGTAGAACTCTTATGTTCCAGTCAAGATGGTGGAATAGGGAAATGCATGCTCGCCTCCTCTCATGACATCAAAATTACAACTAAACTACAGAACCGTCATTGAGACTCACCTAAAGTCTAGCTGAACAGAAGTTCTATAACTGAAGTTATACAGAAGAAACCAAATAGACACTTGTAGGAGGGGAGGAGCCCCTGAACAGGCTGGTTAAAATTGGGAGGGATACCTTGGCTGCAGAAGTCTCCCTTGAGGATGAGGGGTCCTGGATCCACAGAGGCTCCCCATCCCAGGATTTCAATGCCAGAAAGAGAAGTCATCACAACTTCTGGCTGTGAAAACCAAAAGAGATTGTGGCTGAGTGAGATAAAGGGCTGCTGGAGTGCCAGGGATTCCTCTTAAAGGCTGTGCACACAAACTCACTTGCTGAAGGACTCACTCCGAGCTCCAGCACTGGGGCAGCAGCTTGAAAGTCTCCAGAAATCTACAGGAAAAAACTAAATTTTCTAGCTTCAGGGCTAGGTCTGGAGGGGCCGTTTTCTCCAAGACAGAAGTACTAGCAGAAGCCATTATTTCTTTGTTGAGCCCTCCTGTCCAGCATGCAGAAACAGGCAGGCAACATATCTGAGTCTCTGTCAATCAGCTAACACAATTTATCCTGCCCCAGTGATTCCCTGATCCCCCCACACCCAACTTGTAGGGTCGCTCAAGCAGCTTCCAGTGGATTTTCCATAAAAACAGCCTGTCTTGGCTCATACTGTAGGCTTTT
The DNA here is from genome assembly GCF_000151845.1 of Pteropus vampyrus. Lineage (NCBI taxonomy): Eukaryota > Metazoa > Chordata > Mammalia > Chiroptera > Pteropodidae > Pteropus > Pteropus vampyrus. The sequence continues at coordinate 315,571 of NW_011889362.1, read as the reverse complement.
ATAAGATCTCCCAAAGGTTCGCAAATCTCAAACAAGCAGCATCTGGTCTTGTTTTGCCCTCTGCCTCTTGCTGACCATCCTCAAGCTCGGCACTAGAGGCAGCCAAACTCAGTTCACAGTTTTGCCTCTTCCATGCACCTCCAAGCCCAATGGGGGTGACTCATGCTAAGTGGCCCCAAGCAGTGGTGCCTGACATGGTTGGTGGCAGGGCTCTTCCCAGGAGGCCATGTGTCCAACTTGCCCAGTAGCCAGATTCAAATCATGTTGCAGCACCACTTGCCTTTCTCTATGGACAAAACACCCAGAGCTCTGCTAAAATGAATCCTGTTTCATAGAGTCAGCTCCTGCAAAATAGTTCCTCCACTGTAGTCACAACCAGTTCTCACAATCAATCAGCATAAAGGTTAATCCTTTCCATTAACATGCAACAACAAGTAAGGCTTAACTATAACAGGAACACACACACACACACACACACACACACACAAACACACACACACACACACACACAAACACACACCCCTATATAAAGAGACATACCTAAAGCACCCAGCTCAAGTGACCAGGGAAACTGTGCCACTGGGCCCCTCAGGATACCTACCCTATAAAGCCACTCTATTAAGTTCAAAAGACATAGAAGCTCTACTTAATAAATAGAAACAAACACAGGCAGACAGTCAAGATGGGGAGACAAAGAAACATATCCCAAATAAAAGAACAGAATAAATCTCCAGAAAAAGTACAAAACAAAATGGAGACAAGGAATCTACCAGATGCAGAGTTCAAAATACTGCTTATAAGATTGCTCGATGAACTTATAGGAAAAGTAGATGAATTCAGTGAGAACTTTAACAAAGAGATAAAATAAAATAAAATAAAAATGGAGCTAAAAAAACACAAAAAAAGAAGACTATAATACTGAAATGAAGAAAACATTGGATGAAATCAACAGTAGATTAGATGAACCAGGATCAAATCAGTGGTTTGGAAGATAAAGTAACACAAAACAAGCAGAACAGTGAAAATACAAAAGAATCCAAAAAAATTAAGATGATTTTAGTAGCCTTTGGGACAAGAACAAGTGTACTGATGTTCGCATCATAGGGATACACAAAGGAAGAGAGAACAAGGAATTGAAAAGTTATTTCAAGAAATAATAACAGAAAACTTCCCTAACACGATTTCTTCCTTCACCATTGTTCTTGTGCCCCAACTCTTTATGTCTTTAATGCTGATGTATATTCTGTAGTAATAAGCTATGAAATTTTGTAGGTCTGATTTTTTTAAATTTTAATTTCATTATTGAATGGATTTTAAATGAGTTTATACTTTTAAGTTGAGAGTTATGCTCTCAGAAATTTGAAGATGTTATTCCATTTACTTCTGAAATATATTGTTGCTAATGAAAAGCCTTATTAAAAAGTCTGATTAGAGTTCCACTTAGATAGTCTCTTCTCTTTGGTAGGCTTTCAGGTTTTCTCTTTGATACTTCTCACTTTTACCAATTGATGAGTCTAGATGTTGGTTTGCTATTTTGCATTTTGTTCATTACCTAGTATATTCTTTAAGGCTAAACTGTTTGTCTTTCCTCAGTTCTGGAAATTCCTCAGCCAATTATTTTTGGAACGTTATCTCTCTCATCTTCTTTACTCTCTTTTTCTGAAACTCTGATGAGATACTACTTGATTGGATTTTCTTCTATATTGTCCTCTATATTGCTTGGATTTCTCTTTTATATCTTCTATTTTTAATTCTCTATGCTGCAATCTGTCTAAATTCCTCAGATCTATATTCTATTTCATTGTCTTTTTTCAACTATGTCTAATCTAATTTTCTCTTTCCTTCAAGTTCTTTATTCAAATACCTCTATTTTTATTTAAAAAAATTCTATTTGATTATTTATCATTTTTACTATGGTGTCTTGATCTTGCCTTTATGGTATCTATTATTTAACTCTCAATCATTTTAAAATACTTATATTAAAGACTTTCAATTTTTTTCTATTATATACAGTTCACAATGTGTTATTTTTTATGTTTATTTGATTTGCTCATTCTCTCATGGTGATTTGCCTTCATGTGTGGTATACAATTTAAACTGTAACCTCATATCAGAGTAATTAATTTTTATGGGATTCTTTTTCGTCCTGGATTGTGCATTCTTGCTTTAAGTAGTATATTTACTTCTGTTCAACCTCTATTGGTTTCAATGTTTCTAAGGCTACTTTTGTATTAATTTGTTTCATTTTTGCAATTTTCCTTCTCTTTGTACAATATGAATTGTACATTTTTCTGCATGTGGCACTGACTTGGGGTTCTGATTCCTTGCAGGTGATTCTTTTTTATGAAACTTTCAAAATGGCCAACTTTTTTACTAAGTCCCTAGGCTAGTGGATAGAGATATTTTAATGCTTGTTTTATAGAAATGTGACTTCTAGGTTTTTGCAGAAAACTTAGCTCTAGTTCTCAGCCATTCAGAAATCCAAAACCTTTCCTTTTATCTATATAAGTATTGAAAGAACAATGTCTATACAATATTCCTGAATCTATTATCTCATTAGTCACTGGAATTCCACTCTCATGGTCCATATTTCTCTGGCCATATAATACTTATACATATAATTCCAATCTGAGCTCCAGTCCTACATGTATAACTGCTCACTAGTTGCTTCCACATAGATGTCCACAATAACTTCAAACTCTATATTTCTAAAATAAAATTATCTTATATGGCAAAAAATCCCGATTTATGTTTCTGAATTTCCTAGTTAGTCCTTTATTGTATTGTATACTTAAGAAAACATACCAGGCCAAATATATCACAAGCCAAAAAATAGAAATTTGTACTACATAGTGTTTATGTTCTTAAGGAAAATAATTAAAATTCTGAAGTATAACTCTTATTTAAATACACATTTAATTGATATATTTTGTCATTTGTTTTTTAAACAAAGTCTTTTCACAATTTAATACAAATTTAAATCCAACAAATCTAGACAGATTTTATTTCATTTGATTTTTATCTTCACCTTGTTTGAATTAATTTATGAGAACTGTGCTTCTATTGCAAATGTTAGAATGTTCTCTTTTTTCAGCTCCTCTCTCATTTGTCATCAGATTAATTATAATGTATCTAAATATTCTTCGCTTGTAACAACAGGTGCTGCTGTACAGACATAGATAAAGCTACCACCAAAATAAATTACTGTCTGGTAGGTAGTGCCAGCATGCAATAATTTATAAATATTATTTGTCGACTGATATACAAAAGTCAAAATTAGGCAAAAGAAAGAAACTTTAGGGTGTTACAATAAAGTGTATAGAAGTGAGGACTATATGAAGACTAAGCATAACAAAGCTCACAATATTTCTTATATTTCTTACTTGGTAGTTATATTTCTAACTTCTCAAGTATAAAGTACACCTTCACTTTTCTCTTTCTCCCTGACCCTTTATATGGAATTAGCCACAAAGTTTTATAGATTTTTCACTGAATATGTTTTATTACTCCCTTTGTTATACCGTCTTTGCTGTAATTCTTCTAGCTCAGGATCTTGTGACCTATGTAGGCTTATAACTTATTTCAAAGAAGCCAAAATGTTTATTTCACAGAGCTTAGAAAATGCCCCTCTTTTTTTCACGTTCGTGGTTTTTTTCATCCTGTTCTTCTCAAAGAAAATACCCCATCTCCTCATGTCAATCACTGTCCCAATAATGCTTATCAAAATTATATGCCTCTTTGAAAATATTTCAAACTCTTCCTGTTCTGTGTTAACCTGAAATCATCTCTCACCTTACTTATTATGCTACTTGTTTGACACACATTATATTGATTTGCATATTGATAGGTATATGATAAAGGCGAAATGCCCAAGGTAAATTTCATGGACCACTAGAATTCTGTCAAAATAAATCTTTACGAATACTTAGAAGTTGACCTATTGCACAGGCATATTCAAATTATTTAAAATATCTACTTAATTTTTGAATAAATTGTAGGTTGAATATAATCTTAGTATAACAACCTTAGTCTTTAATATGGGTCGCGTGATATCCTATGTGACCTGTCTTTGTTTTAAGCATATTACTATTCTTTTGAAACTTTAATTATATAAACAAGATCTATCTCAACACAAAGCCTTTTTGCATGCCATTCTTTCTGCTTAGAACCTATCCCTTCACAGATCTTAATACTAACTTGTGTAATTCCTAGTCTTCTTTCATATTTTAGTATAAAATTTCTTCCTCAGGGAAGCCTTCCCTGGACCCTCAAATTAGCTTCATTCCCACTGTTGTATATTTTCATAGTATGCTGCAGTTTAACTCTACAGTATACTTTATAATCTGAGTTTATAGGCCTTTAGTGATTAATATAAAATATTATCCAATAAAGAATTTTAGTCTTCATTCTCACAAAAATTTAAAGGATAAGATAAATCCAGATATTCTGTCCAGAACAACTCTAAATTCTGCTATCCTCCCATAATCTCTAGTATCTATAAATTCCTAGAATTGCCATGTTTTTCTAAATCAATAGAATTTGCTTTATAATCATGGCATTCTATTAAAACATCTTGGTCCCTTGATCTCTCTTCCCCATAATATGTGTAGCTCTGCACAGTCAGTGTGTTGCCAACATATAATTTACTGGAGTGGTATACAATCCCTTGAGAGTGTTCTTAATCTTATGGTTTGTTTTCTCTTGATACTTTATTCACAATACAGTTGATCCTTTTTTCCTCTTTACATATATCTGGAAATGGAACATTTATGAATATTTACATTTAATAATATGTATCTCATCATATATATTTTTAATTTTTTTAATTAATGCTTTTATTCTCAAACAGAAGATCAGCTTTATGAGGGTGAAGAATATTGCTTAATTTTGTTCACCATTATATCTTCAGCACATAACACTATATTTTTCACATGTATTTTGCTAAATAAGTACTTGCTGAATAAATAAATGGTGAACAAAAATCAATGAAACACAATTCGGTAGAAATCCTGACAACTAAAATATTAAGGTGAAATATATAAAGTAGAGTGTGGAAGATCAGAAATAGATAAAAAGGAAAAGTAATTGTGAACATGGGTGAATAAAGGAGCAGGAAACTAAACCATGGCATATAAGTTTTTGCCTCTTTATTAAAAAGCTTGTAGTTTCCGTCACTCGTTACCATTTATTACCTAAATCAAGATGCAATTTTCTGTATAAATAAAGTAACCAACCTTTGAAATATATATATTATATCTCTTATATTCTTCTAGGAGATGATCTTTGGGATGTGACTTGCATCATTTTTCAAAATGTATAGCTTCCAACTCATTCTTGATCTTAAGTTCAATGAAGAGAGTATTTCTCAGAATTTAAAAAAAAAACAACAACATTCTTTAGTTATTCTGGTGAATGTTTTTATCGTCTGTTTACTAGTTATTTCCCAGAATAAGATGGATTCAATATAGTCTTATGATATTCATTTGTGTTAACTAAAATATTAATTTAAAATCTCAAATATATTCAATCCAATATCACCAAAATAATTCATTTTGTTGCGTAATTTATTTGTTCGCTTTACTATATTTTTGTCTAGAATTTTGTTTTCCATGTTTTCAGTCTTAAATCTTATATTTTATATTTGTTTTAAAATAGTGGGGTTTAATTTTTCTCCTGTTTGGTATGCTGAATTTGTCCTATATTTTTCTTGAGCACATTTTTAAACTATAAAGAAATCAATATAAATATAACTGTAAAGTTATTAACATTGGATTACCATCACTGAAGTATAGGTGCATATTTACCTGATGTTCTATTACCTATCATGTTGTCAAATGGAGCTTTATCCTTATGCATTGCCTTCTAATAGCATGAATTAGAGCAAGAGGAGTTTGTATTCATTTTCTTTGACTCTTGGCTAGCTAGATTTTTTTAAACTTTCCTTTGGTCAATGTGTCCCTTCACTAAAGGGTTAAAGAAGTACAAATTAGTAGTTGATAGGGGGTCATGGGAATGGGGAGCATGGCATAGGGAAGCAGACAGCAGTAAGATAATGGCTATGTGTAGAGCCAGAGGGAAAATAGAGTAATCAGAGCGATCATTTCATAAACTATATAAATGTCTAACCAATGTACTGTATACTTGAAACTAATAAAATATACATAATATATTTTATATAAATATTTATACATATATAAATACATATGTAAATATACATAAACATACATATAGCCTTTTAGCAAATGGCCCTATAAGTATTCATAATTTATATAGTGTTCTGAATCCATATTTTATTGAAATGCATAGAGGTTTAGTTGTTAGGCTTAGTTTGATAAAATCTTGCCAGTTCCTTTCTGTGTGTTGTTGACATGGATGTCCTTTCATTAATTGCTTCTTATTATTTTCGCCAATGTCCCCTATTAAACAGGCTCCAAGCTAATTAGCAGAGCTTTATTCTTGTTCTATACCTGATTAACCCATTCTGTATTCAGATGGTACTGATGCAGGATCTTGAAAAGCTTTCTCTGCATAAGGATATTATGTATTTTTCTACATAATACTGTATTTCAATTATCCAAGCAGTATTTTCAGGATTATAATTTCACCAAAACAATTTTTACTCAGTATAGAACCATGTTAGCACAACTGTTAGATCTTTTTTCTCACTACCAAAGTTTAAGTTTAGTTTTTCTTTAAAATATATTTTAATTAAAATCTCCAGAAGGGATTGTATTTATGATTTTAGATAATGTTTTTTTAATTACCCCTTTTTAAAGAATCTTTTAATACACCTTTATGTATAGTATTATCGATGTAAAGATTTCCCTCTTAAAGAAAGTTTTGTTTTGTTTTTTTTTTCCTTTAAACATCTGTCTCATTATATTTTCAATCTTATATGCTGTATGGAACAATAGTAATTATATGAAATCAGAGACAAGGGTAAAAATCTGAACTTAGATAATCATTTTTTTTTTTTTTAATGTAAGACCTGTACACAGTTCTTGATCTATCATTCAGCTCTGAAAAATTGAATCCCCTTTTTGGATGAAATGTTTATCACAGAGTCCCTAAATAATCTATCATTTTGTCTGAAGACATATTTTTGTTGATGGTTTGGGTGCATTTTATTGGTTTCCTTTCAGATGCTCCAACAAAAGAGGAAGAATTTAAAAAAAAATGAGGCAGTTTTATGAACCTATACAATAAGGTAAATTTTTCCCATAAATTCAGTAATATTAGTACTGAATAGAAATCACAATATTTCAGTTACTGACAAGTGCCAATAGGAAAACATAAATTAATCTCCCTGACAATTCTGTTATGGGACAAGACAGTTTTCGTTTGAAGTACTTGCTGACAAGGCTGCAACTTTATTAACACAAAACATACCATTTAGCCTTAGGTCTCACATTTTGGCAGCTGAATAAAATGAAGAAGATTTTACAGCTGCCTTTCTCTATTGTATTGAAGCAGTCCTCAAGCACATCTCAAGCTCACAGTGTGTGCACAGAATGCTGGGCTGGAAAATGTGAAGTGCTACTGAAGAAATCACATGAACGATCTTTGGCCTTGAGGACTTTGTAGTCCAGTTGAGAAAAGAAGATGCAATTTCAGAGAAAAACGTGAAGAAAATTACATAGCAGTATGCTGATGAGTGCAAAAAAAATAGAAAGTAATACAAACTGCCTTTGTAGAAGAACATGTATATTGATTGTGTAATAATAAAGCAAGGCATTTGTGTGATTTTTTTCATGTATACAATTATCTATTTTACTGTAGTTTTTCTGATTTATACAGGGGATCACACAGGAAGGTCCATATAAAACAGATAAGTCATCTTGACATCAATTCATGCCATTTTTGCTCTGCAGAATCTTTCATCTTAGATGTGCATTTTTCAAGCCCACGGGCCTCTATGCTAGTACATGTATTTCACTTTGTTTCCCTCTAAAAACTGCATAGTTACCAGATTTATGAATTTTTCTTCTTTCTTATATTAACTACATCTCTCCTAAAAACCTCATAACCTAATTAGCTTGAAAACTCTGGGAAAGTGTTTTCTAAGCCTGTCTTTCCAGGGTAAAAGGCACATAATTTTTTTTAATTCAAGAACTGTTGAGAAATACCAGGATTTCTTTCTTCTATACTGTACAAAGCAAGACTCTCTTGAGGCAGGCATTCTTTTTTTTCCCATCTATATTTTCAGTATGTCATGTGTATTAAACTGGCAGAAGAACAGTTTGTGAGATAGAAAAATGAAATGTTCTAAATAATCCTTGAAACTCTAGCCAGAATCTTTCACTTTGAATTTTATTGGGACTAAATGCTATATATTTGCATCTTTTTTAGTTTTTAAACATTGTAGAGGGTTCTGTAATCCCCTCACTCCTTTTACATACCCTCTTCCATCACATGGAAAGAGTCATTGTTCACAGTTGAGCAAGTAGTTGTATTTATTATAACACGTCTATATTAATCTGGAGAGCAGAGCCACTTTAGATTAAATTTTACTACAGAATCAATGAATATAAGTTCTATTGCTCAAAGTATTGTCTTTGAACCATCTGCATTAGAACTTCCTGGGTCACTCATTAAAATATAGGTTTCTGGACTCTACATCAGACCTATTAAATCAGAATCTCTGAAGACTCTGCCTTTGTTTATATTATTGTGTCTTTCTTGAACACACTTTCCCTCTGTGGAAATCCTGCCCATTTCTGAAGGCTCAGTTCAAATGTAGTTTGTTCTATAAATCCATCCTTGATCCACCTCCTTTCAACAAATGTGATCTTTCCTGAAATTATTCTACAGAATGACAGAGGTTTTTGTTGTTGTTGTTTGTTTGTTTGTTTGTTTGTTTGTTTGTTTGTTTTGGCGGGGATGTCTAGGATAGACCATCCATGAAAAGGGTGGAAAGAAGCATCTAAGATTTGCACTTAAATTAGTACTTGCAAGGTCAAGATAGTGGACTAGGTAAACACTGTGCTTTGCTCCTTCAATGATCACATTAAAATTACAACTAAATTGTAGAACAATCAGCCTGGAGGACCATCTGAAGACTAGCTGAACAGAAGTCATATAACTAAGGATACACAGAAGAAGTTCTGTTGAGAGTGATAGGAGGGACAGAGGTGTGAAACAGACTGGCCCTGCATCCATGTGTGGTAGTCGAAAACCAGGAGGGGTATCTGAGCTGCAGAGGTCCTCTATGAAGAGTGAGGGATTCCACTCCCCACTCCAGAACACAAGTGCCAGGAATAGCAGCTCTCACAACATCTGGCTGTAAAAATCAGCAAGAATTCTATCCATCTCAGTGAGAAGGAAGGCTGAAAGAAATCCAGGCATTCTTCTTAAATGGCTTGTGCACAGACTCCCAGGCATTCACCCTGGTCTCTGGCAGAGAGAGCGGATCGGGAGGTGCCAGAGATATATAAGGAGAGACTGAGGTGTGTGGCTTCAGGGCAAGAGTTAGAGGGACAGCTGTCACTATGCTTGTGTTGATCCCTCCTTCCATGTAGCTGGCTGAGGACACCATAATTCTTGTATTGAGCCCTCCCCCATATAGCCAAATCCAAATTTTCACTGGCCTGATGAAATCCACTGGCTCCATCTTGTCAAGTCCCTGTGACCTCACCCTACCTAACTCACACACTTCTGGACGCTTTTACAGCAGCTGGAAACTGGCAGGAACCCATAATTGGCTCACACTGCAGACTTACTTGGACAACTCTTGAAGGGTCTGTGGGCCCAGGTGGGTGATTGCTGGCCTCAGTGTGATCTGAGCCCAGGCTCAGGATGGATGTCAAATCAGAATCTGCACTAACCTTATGAACATGACTTGCCATATACTGGTGACTTCCTGAGACCCAGCCTTATTCAGCTCATGTACTACCCAAGGATTTTTAATTAGCTGAGATTCATGGGCAGCCAGCAGGTGATGGCAAGCCTCGAGTGCCCTGGGCCTTGTACTGAGCTGTTCCAGGTCTGGCAATGGTGGCAGCTGACCTCAGTACACAATGTGGATTCTCCCACATGGCTCCTGGTCCAGCACAGGAAGTGACCAATTGCAATTCATTTTGAAGCTCTTACTAGGCTGGTCACAGGAAGTGGCTGAACTTAGCCTTCATGGGCCCCTCTCCTACGGGGCCCCAGAATGAAAATATCTCTTGACCAGCTTCCGATCACAAAAGATCACAAATTTATTAGCTCCACAAGCAGCAGACCCAAAGGGTGGACTCATCAAGCACCAGAGCCTACTGGGACAAATCACGCCCATGGTGTCAGCCCTCAGCAGCTCATACACTGTATTTGTAGCCAATCCTCACAGACAGTAAGAATGAGAGTCAATCTCACCAACTCACTTGCCAACAAAATTAAGACTCAACTACAATAGGCAGTAACACAAAATCCACACAAGGTAAATTCCTGGAGCATCCAGCTCAGGTGACCAGGGAGACTGTACCACTTAACCCCACAGGATATCTACTACATAAGGCCACCAGGCTAAGCCTGGGAGATGTAGCAGATCTACCTAATACATAGAAAAAATAGAGAGGCAGCCAAAATGAAAAAAAAAGAACATGTTCCAAATAAAAAGATAAATAAATAAAGGAAAACTCCAGAAAAAGAACAAAACAAAATAGAGGCAAGCAGTCTGTCAGATACAAAGTTCAAAACACTGCTTAAGGAACTTAGTTAGAACATCAACAAAGAGATAGTAATCATAAAAAAGGACATAAAAAGTCAGAAATAAAAATACAATAACTGAAATGAAAAAATACACTAGAAGGAATCAACAGTAGATTAGTTAAAGCAAAAGATAGGACCATCATTTGGAACACAAGGTAGCAGAAAACACCCAATGAAAACAATAAACAAAAAAGAAATAAATTTATTTTTTTTAAATGAAGATAGTTTAAGGCACTCCTGGGACAACATCAAGTGTAACAACCTTCATATCATAGAGGTATCAGAAGAAGATAGAGAACAAGAGATTGAGAACTTATTTAAAGACATAATGACAGAAAACTTTCCTAACCTGGTTAAGAAACTACATATAAAAGGATAAAAAGTACAGAGAATCCCAAACAAAATGAACACAGAGAGGCTCACAGCAAGACAAAGGTTAAAGACAAAGAGAATATTAAAAGCAGCAGTTAGTTACTTACAAGGGAGCTCTCATAAGACTGTCAACTGATTTCTCAACAAAACTTTTACAGGCAAAAAACAATTGGCATGAAATAATCAAAGCGATGAAAAACAAGGACCTAAAACCAAGATTATTCTACCAAACAAGACTCTCATTTAAAATTGGAAAAGAGATAAAGAACTCAAACTAGAAAAAGCGAAAAGAACTCATCACCACTAAACCAGATTTAGAAGAAATGTTTAAGAAACTTCTTTAAGAAGAAAGGGGGGGGGAACGCATAAATACGAATAATAAAAGAGCAATAACTAGATACTTATCAATAATTACTTTAAATGGAATTCATTTTCATGAATGAATTGGAACATTCATTAAATGTTCCAATCAAAAGACATAGAGTAGCTAAATAAATAAGAAAACAAAATGCTTATATATAATGTCTACAAGACACCCACTTCATACACACACAGAGTGTAAGCAAAGGCATGGAAAAAATATTTCATGCAAATGTAAATGAAAAAAAAAAGCTGGAATAGCTATACTTATGTCAGACAAAATATTATTCCAAGAAAGGCTATGATAAGAAACAAAGCGGGACATCACATAATAATAAAGGGATCAATCTAATAAGAGGATATAACCCAAGTCAACATTCATGTACCAACATAGGATCACCTAAGAACATAAAGCAAATATTAACTAACATAAAGGGAAAGATCGACAGCAATAAAATATTAGTAGGAGACTTTAACATTCCGCTAACACCAATGGACAGATCTCCCATATAGAAAATCAACAAAGAAACAGCAGCCTTAAATGATATATTAGATGACATAAATGTAGTTTATATTTTTAGAGCATTTTACTGCACAGCAGTAGAATATGCATTTTTTTCAAGTGCACATGAAACATTTTCCAAGATAGACCACACTTTACGCCAAAAACAGTCTTAATAAATTTAAGAAGATTGATATTATATCATGAATGTTTTTAACCACAATATTATGAAATCAGAAATTAATTATAACAGGAAAACTGAAAAACACAAAAACACATGAAGGCTAAATAACATGCTACTGAACAATGAATGGGTTAACAGTAAGATCAAAGAAAAATTCAAAAGATACCTTGAGACAAATGAAAATGAAAACACAGTAACCCTACATCTTGGGACACAGCAAAAGCAGTCCTAAGGGGAAAATTTATAGCAATATGGGCCTACCTCAAGAAACAAGAAATATCACAAATAAGCAATATAACCTTACATTTAAAGGAACTAGAAAAAGAACAGCAAACAAAGCTCAAAGTGGGTAGAAGAAAGTAAATAATAAAAATCAGAATGTAAATTAACAAAATAGAGTCTAAAAAAGCAATACAAAAGATCAACGAAACCAAGAGCTAGCTCTTTGAAAAGATAAATAAACTTGATAAACCTTAACTAGACTTATCCAAAAAAGAGAGAGCCCAAATAAATAAAATCAGAAATATAAAAAGAAATGACAACTGCCACCACAGAAATATAAAGAATTATAAGAAAAAAAAGCTATAATTATATGCCAACAAATTCAACAATCTGGAAACAATAGATAAATTCCTAAAAACATACAATCTTCCAAGAAAAAATCAAGAAGAAACAAAGAAAAAAATTCTGTGCAGACTGATTATTACTACTGAAATTGAATCAGTAATCAAAATAACTGCCCACAGACCAAAGTCCTAAACTAGAAGTCTTCAAAGGTGAATTTTACCAAACATTCAGATAAGAATTAACACTTATCTTTCTCACACTATTCCAAAAAACTTAAGGGGATGGAAGGCTCTTAACCACATTTTATGAGGCCACCTTTACCTTGATTCTAAAGCCAGACAAAGGCAATACCAAATAAGAAAATTATAGGGCAATATTGCTGATCCAAAAATTCTCAACAAAATATTGGCAAAACAAATTCAGCAATACATTAAAAAGATCATACAGCATGATCAAGTGCAATTTGTTCTTGAGATGTGAGGTTGGTTCGATACCCGCTAATAATGAGATACACCACATAAACAAAATGAAGGATAGAAATTATATAGCCCTATCAATAGATGTAGAAAAAGCTTTTGACAAATTCCAGTGAGCATTTATGATAAAAACTCTCAGCAATGTAGGAATAGAAGAAGCATAATTCTACATAATTAAGGCCATATATAAACACTCACAGCTAACATCATACTCAATGATGGAAAGCTAAAAGCATTTTCCTTAATATCAGGAACAAGACAAGGATGTCCACTTTCACCACTTTTCTTCAATATAGTATTGAAATTTCTAGCTACAACAATCAGATAAGAAAAAGAAATAAATAGCCTGGAATTGGAAAGGGAGAAGTAAAATTGTCATTATTTGAAGTTGACATGTTACTATATATAGAAAACTTTAAAGATTTCACTCAAACATTATTGGAACTGATAAATAATTTGGTAAAGTAGTAGGATACAAAATTAATATTCAGAAATCAGAACATTTTATACAATAATAACACATTATCAGACAAAGAAATTAAGAAAAAATCCCATTTATAATTGCAATAAAAAATAAAATACCTAGAAATAAATTTAACCAAAGAGGTAAAGGATTTGTACTTGAAAAATTATAAGACTTTGAATAAAGAAATTGAAGAAGGTACATATAAACAGAAGCATATATCATGCTTATGGATAGGAAGAGTCATCATCATTAACTACCCATAATACCCTAAGCAATCTATGGATTCGATGCATTTTTTATTAAATTCCAATGATGTTTTTTGCAGAACTAAAATGTATAATCCTAAAATTTATAAGGAACCATAGAAAAACCTTAAGAGCCACAACGATCTTGAGTAAGAAGAACATAGTTAGAGCTATCAAAATACTGAATATCAAACTATACTTCAAGGCTATAGTAGTAAAAACAGCATGTTACTGAAATAAAAACAGACACATAGTTCAATAAAACAGAATAGAGATACCAGAAATAAACCCATGTCTACATGGTCATTTCATCTATGACAAATGAGGCAAAAAATATACAGTAATATAAAGACAATCTCTTCAATAAATGGTGTCAGGAAAACTGAACAGATAGAAGAGAAAAAACAAAACTAACTCATTTTTTTATACCATATATAAAAATAAACTCAAAATGGATTAAAGACTTAAATGGAAGACTCAAAACCATAAAAATTCTAGAAGTAGGTTTTCTAACATTGCTTTTAGTAATTTTTTTTCTGATATATCTTTTTGAGTAAGAGAAACACACAAAAAAAGAAACAAATGGGATTACATTAAACTAAAAAGTTTTTGCACTGCAAAGGAAACCATCAACAAAACAAAAATTCAGCCGACTCAATGCGAGAAGATATTAGCCAGTGTTGTATCTGATAAAGGATTAATACCTAATATTTATAAAGAACTCAATACAAAAACAAAACTAATAATTCAATTAAAAATGGACAGATGACCTAAATAGACATTTCTCCAAAGAGGACATACAGATGGCCAATAGACATATTAAAAACAAAACAAAACAAAACAAAACAAATCAAAAACAAAAACAAACAAACAAAAAACTTAACATCATTATTCATCAGAGAAATGCAAATTGTGATGGAATGTCAATACTTGTATTAACTCTTTTCCTGTCAGAATGGCTATTATCAATAATTTCTTTTTAAAAAAATTGTTAGAGAGGATATGAAGAAAGGTAACCCTTGTGCACTTTTCGATGAGATTACACATTAGTGCCGTCACTATGGAAAACAGTATTAAGGTTTCTCAAAAAAAAAAAAAATAGAGCTACCTTTTGAGCTAACAATTCTACTTTTCAGTATTTATCTGAAGAAATAAAACACACACACACACACACACACACACACACACACACACACACACACACACACTAATTTGAAAAGATATATGCAGCCTTAAGTTCATCGCAGCATTATTTACAGCAGCCAAGACATGGAAGCAACCTAAGCAACCAGTAATAGATAATTGGGAGAAATGTCAGAAACATGGCAGAGTGAGAGACGTCCCCAGATCTCTCCCATTGAAACAACAATAAGCTGAACATTTAAAACTCAAGAAAAAAAAAAGCACCCAAACTGCACACCAACATGTCTATGCATGGGATCTGCACATAAGAGCTACCGCAGATAAGAATCCTGGGAGTCCGGTGCTAGACAGAGAAAAACAAAGAAGCTACATCTCCAGCTGGAGCTCCCTGCAGAAGGTGGGGGAGGTGAGAAGGTACAACGGGTTCCCTGACCAGCCCTGCTTGGAAGAGCTGTGAGGTCCATGTGGCCGGTGGCAGTTTTCCAAACATCAGGCAGAAAACAGAGAAGTGGAGATGGCAGAGAAGTGGGGAAGGCAGAGAATCAACAGTTGATTTTTACCAGCAACAGTTGCAGAACTAAGAATGAGCAACAGTCCCCATCCCCCAACCCAGAGGGCCCCTCCCCTCATATCCTCCGAAACTGAACAGTACAGATCCCCAGGGGAATCTGAGAAAACTCTACCAAAACTGTTGCTAAAACTAACAAGGACTGAGACTGAGGATAGCGAGTGTGATTGAATATCTATAGGGGAAAAAAGGCATTATAAAGACTTTCTATAAAGCAGGGAACTAAGGGGTTTAGACGCCACCTACTGGACACCAAAAGAAAAACACATTATTTGCAATAGGCTAAGGAGATATTTTTAGATAAAAAATCATCTTTCTGGGAAAAAAAAAAAAGCAGAATACACTTCCATTAATACCCAGGAGGAGAAATAGTCCATTAAACACCGTGAACAACTAAGGTAACAAGGTATCTCAGAAAGAAAGAGAAAAATCTCCAGAAAATAAGCGTACAGACATAGAAATATGCAACTTAAATGACAGAGAATTCAGGATGGTACTTCTGAAAAATTTCAATGAAATCCAAAACAATTCATATCAACAATTTCAAGAACTGAAAAAATAACTAGATGAGCAAAATGATTTTTTAGTAAGGAAATAGAACCTTTGAAAATAATCAAATAGAAATTCTGGAGATGAAGAACACACTGAAAGAAATGAAAAATGCAATAGCAAGGTTGAAAAAAACAGGTAACCAAATGGAGGAAAGGATCAATGATAGCGAAGACAGAAATCTAGAAATAAATCAGAAGGAAGAAGAGAGAAACCAAAGAATGAAAAATAATGAAAGAGAAATACTACCTGATACTATCAGTACAGGAAACATAAAAATAATGGGTATTCTCGAAGGAAAGAAAAAACAGCAGAGATTAGAAAGCATTTTGAAACAAATAGTTGATGAGAATTTCCCAAATCTAAGGAATGAGCCAGAGCTTGGAATTCAAGAAGTTAACAGAACACTCAATTATCTCTACCCAAAAAGACCTTCTCCAAGACATATTGTGTTAAAATTATCAAAAATCAATGATAAGGAATGAATTCTCAGGACAGCCAAGGAAATGAAGACAGTAACCTGTAAAAGAAAATCCATTAGATTACGGTCAGACTTCTCGGCACAAAGCTTTCAAGCCAGAAAAGAGTGGAATCAAATATTCAAACTATTAAATGAAAGGAACTACTAGCCATGAATAATGTATCCAGCTAAGCAATCCTTTAGATATGAAGGAGAAATAAAGACTTTTCCAGATATACAAAAATTGAGAGAATTTTCTACTATGAGGCCTGCATTACAGGAAACACCAAAATGGGTCATCTCTCCTAGAACAAAATGAAAAAAAAAAAACATACTTAGGAGTAAGGCAACTAGCAGGCAAATAGAAGCTGAGGAGAGCAGAGCAACCTTTATTAGAACAGGGCATTATAAGCTTAAACAATAAAAAAAAAGATTTGCTATAGCAAGATAGTAAAGAACATTCAGCATACATAGTGACAAATTGAGACAAAAATGACTATAAAAGGGAGGATTCAAAGATTCAAATTCGCAAAGGGTAATGGAGATAAAGCATACGCAGAAGAAAATGGATGACTGTATATATATAACTATCCTTTACATATTCGTAATGGTAACTAGACTCCAAAGATTCAGAATGAAAGTATATAACATAAAACAAGAAGAATCAGAGAGAAATCCACAAAAGCAAAATAAAATAAATTTAAAGACACAGAAACTCAAGGACAAGGAAGCAGTGGAAACACTGAGCTACCAGAAAGCAAAAGATAAAATAGCTATTAGAAGACCTTATATTTCAATAATCATGCTACATGTAAATGGACTGAACTCATGAATAAAAATGCAAGAGTTGCAGATTGGAACAAAAGAAAAACAAATCCCAACTATATGCTGCCACCAGGAGACACATCAAGTTTCCAAAGACAAATATAGACTCGAAGCGAAAGGGCGGAAAATGATATTTCAAGCAAATGGCATTCAGAGAAAAGCGAGAGTGGAGGTACTAATATCAGATGAAATAGACATCGAAATAAAAAAGGTAAAGAAAGATACTGAAGGACAATTCACAATAATGAGGGGAGTCATGCACCAAGAAGACATAACACTTCTTAATATCTATGTTCCCAATCATGGAGCCCTGAAATATATAAAGCAATTACTAAAAGAACTAAAGGGAGAAACAGACTAAAACATGATCATAGTATGGGACCTGAATATCCCACTGTCAGATATGGACAGATCATCCAAACAGAAAATTAATAAGAAAATAACACCCATAAATTACACATTAATCCACTGGATATAATTGACATTTACAGAGCCTTTCATCTCCAAAGAACTGCTTATACATTCTTCTCTAGTGCACATGGAACATTCTCAAGGATTGATCACATGCTGAGACACAGAGATAGCCTCAATAAAAATAAGAGGGTTGAAAACATACCAAAAATATTCTCTGATCATAATGCTTTGAAACTAGAGATCAAGTGTACAAAGAAAGTGGGAAGAACCACAAATATGTGGAGATTAAACAGCATGCTACTGAATAATAACTGGGTCAGAGAAGAAATAAAAATAGAGATCAAGAGATAATTAGAAACAAATGATAATGATAGTACAACATATCAAAACTTTTGGGACATGAGAAAAAACGGACATAAGAGAAAATTTTATATCATTACTGGCCTAGCTCCAAAAAAGAATGTGCCCAAATAAACCACCTACCACTTCATCTTAAAAAATAGAGATGGAAGAACAAAGGAAGCCTAAAGACAGCTGAGGAAAGAAATAATCAAAATTAGAACAGAAACAAATAAAATTGAAAAAAAAAAAGAAAAGAAAAAATAAATGCAACAAAGAGATGTTTCTTTGAGATGGTTAATAAAATTGACAACTCCCTGGCTAGACTCACTAAAGAAAAAAGAGAAAGGACACAAATAAACACAATCAGGATGTAAGAGGGGAAATCACGACAGACACTGCAGTAATACAAAAGATCATACAAGAATACAATGAAAAAGTATATAACTCCAATTTTAATTACCTGGAAAAAATGGCCAGAAATTAGAAATATACAACCTTTTTAGATTGAATTAAGAACTGGGAAATTAATATAGACACAAACTCAGTATGGAACTAGAAACCATCATCAAAAACATTTCAAAAAGTAAAAGTCCAGGACCAGATGGCTATGCCAAGAATTCTACCAAACATTCAAAGAAGATTTACTTTCCATTCTCCTCAAACTCTTCCAAAAAATCAAAGAGGAGGCAATCCTTCCCAACTCATTTTAAGAAGCCAATATTACCCTGATGCCAAAACCTGGTAAAGATAACAGAAAAAAAGAAAACTACAGACCAATATCTCTCATGAACACAGATGCAAAAATCCTAAATAAGATACTTGCGAACCGAACACAACAACATATTAAAAAGATTATACACCATGATCAAGTGGGCTTTATCCCAGGGGCAAAAGGATGATTCAACATACATATAAACAAATTAAACAAATAAGAATCATATGATCCTATTAATTGATGCAGAAAAAGCCTTTGACAAGATACAGCATCCATTTATGACCAAAATACTTAACAGAATCAGTATAGAAGGAAAGTACGTTACATTAATAAATGCTATGTAAGACAAACTCTCGGCCAACATTATACTTAATGGTGAAAAACTAAAAACCTTCCCTCTAAGATCAGGAACAAGGCAAGGCTGTCCACTTTTGCCAGTTATTCAATATAATATTGCAGGTCCTTGCGAGTGCAATCAGGCAAGAGAAAGACATAAAAGGCATCCAAATAGGGAAAGAAGACATCAAACCGTCACTATTTGCAGATGACATGATTCTCTATATAGAAACCCTAAAGACTCCACAAGAACACTTCTAGAAACAATAAGCAAATACAGTAAAGTCTCTGGATACAAAATCAATGTTCAAAAATCCATAGCGTACCTATACTCTGATAATGAAGTGTCAGAAGAAGTGAAAAAAAAAATTCCTTTTGCAATTGCAATAAAAAGAATAAAATGCCAAAAACCAAATCTAACGAAACATAAGTAAAGGACCTATATAATGAGAACTATTAGACTCTATTAAAAGAAATTGAAGAAGATAAAAGAAATGGAAAGATAATCTTTGTTCTTGGATTGGAAGAATCAACATAGTTAAAATGATCTGTTTACCTAAAGCATTATACCGATTTAATGCAATCTCCATTAAAATCCCATCAGCATTTTTTAAAGAAGTAAAACAAAAAATCATCAGGTTTGTATGGAAGGACAAAAGACCCCAAATTGCCAAAATATCCTAAGAAAGAGGCTGGAGGCATCACTCTGCCCAACTTAAAACTGTACTACAAAGAACTATAATGAGAATGGCATAGTACTGGCAGGAAAATAGACACACAGTCCAGTGGAAGAGTCAAAAGTCCAGAAGTAAACCCATATTTATATGGGCAAATAATTTTCGACAAAAAAAGCCAAAGACTTACATTGGAGAAAGGAAAGCCTCTTTAGTAAATGGTGCTGGGAATACTGGAAAGCCACCTGCAAAAGAATGAAACTAGATTTTTGTCTATTACCATACACCAAAATTAACTCAAAATGGGTTAAGGACCTGAATATAAGACCTGAAACAATAACATGCATAGAAGAAACATAGGAACTAAACTCATGGACCTTGGACTTAAAGAGGATTTTATGAATTTGAGCTCAAAGGCAAGGGGAGTAAAAGCAATAAAAAATAATAATAAAAAATAAAAAATAAAATTAAAATAAAAGAATGGAGCTACATCAAATTTAAAAAGTTTCCGCACAGCAAAAGAAGCCATTAGCAAGCTAAAGAGGCAACCATCTGAATGGGAAAGAAAATATTTACATGCATCATCTCCAATAAGGGCCTAATATCCAAAATATACAAAGAACTCATACGACTTGGTAACAACAAAATAGAAATGATCCAATCAAAAAATGAGAAGAGGACTTGAACAGACATTTCTCCCTAGAAGATATACAAATGGCCAACAAACATATGAAAAGATGCTCATCTTCGCTAGTTATTAAGGAAATGCAAATCAAAATCAAAATGAGATCGTAATCTCACACCTGTTTTAATATCTGTTATCAACAGGACAAGTAATAACATATGTTGGGGAGGATGCAGAGAAAAAGGAACCCTCATATATTGCTGGTGGAACTGCAAATTGATACAGCCACTATGGAAACAGTATGGAGTTTCCTCAAAAAACTATGAATTGATTTGCCGTATGATCCAGCAATTCCTCTACTGTATATTTACCCCAATGACTTGAAAACTCATATCTGAAAAGATATTTGCACACTGATGTTCGTAGCAGCATTATTAACAGTGGCCAAGACATGAAAGTATCAGAAGTTTCCTACAATATATATAATTGGCTAAAGCAGCTGTGGTACATATATACAATGGAATATTACTCAGCCATAAGAAGAGATGAAATACTGCCATTTGCAACAACATGGATGGACCTCGAAATAATCATGCTAAGCAAATTAAGCCAGGCAGAAAAAATATTGAAAATCACATGATATTACTTATATGTGTGATATAAAACTAATTGTAGCATGTGTAAATATTCTTCCAAATTCTTTGATAACATAGAAACAAAAATAACTTTTGTTTTGGAAACAGGGAGAGGATATACTAACTTTAAAATCATAATGGATTGAATAATGCAGCCAACAAATGTTCCTTTATTTCTAGAACCATAATTTAGTAGCCTCCTCTTTCCTGTTGAAGAAAAGCGACACAATTTTCCTTGAGCTGCCACTGCCCCCATGAAATGCATGCATCAATAGAGCCCCAATATTATATTTTCTCAAATGTTAGCGGGAATGCTTGTTCAACATAAATACACATATATACATATCTTTCCATGATTACTTGGTGCTTTATTAGAGATTTGTTTTTAATATTTTGGTATATAGCTGTTCTGAATTTCAAATTCCTTATTTTGTTATATAAGTTTTTCATATAGTATTTTCAAGTTAGACCCTATGAAAAATATAGAAATATCTTGTATGTTTAAATCAATTATTGAATTATGGAAACTGCATATTCTTAATCTTCACACCAATATAATAGTACTTAGGGATGAAACATTGACCTTGGCAAGTCTCCATTGACCTCAGAGAAGGTGTAACTTTCAACTAGTGTCAAATGTTTTACTATTATGAATGAAAATTAGAAGATTGTTCCCTTCTGGGTAGTAACACAAACTCCTTTAAAATATCAAGTGTGTAGTGGTGACTGGCTGGTATACATTATCTCAGAGCATGTGTAATTTGAATGCATTTACTTTGAAGAACTATCTAATAGTTATTTACACTTAAAACACTCCTGCTTAAATTCAAGTCTTATTAGGCATCAACCAGTCGATTATTTCACTGTCCTTAGGAAAAAGTAGGAATATATGATAAAAAAATAAGTTTGTGTCATATCCTACTTAATAACATACTATCATTTGATAGTTAAGTACTGGAATTTAAAAGAGCTGATTTTTAAATTTCATCTATAGCACTTACTCTAGCCTTGCTACCTTGCATATGTTAGCCTTTCCAAGCATCAAATTTTTATCTTCTGTAAGACAGTGAAAATCATAAAAGCAATCTCATAGAGTAGTTTTGAAGATTTAATTAAAAAATGTAATTATTCATGAACTTAATTAATGTAAAGAAAATATTACATTGTGCCTAATGAAAAATAAGTACTCAATAAATGTCTTTTCCTCTATTGAGTAATCTTAGCTCCATTGTCAAATATTAGTTGACTGTATATGTATGGGTCTGTGTCTAGGCTCTCACTTTTGTTCCAGTGGTCTGTGTGTCTATGCCCGTACTACTGATTTGTAATATTGTTTAAAATCAGGAAGGGTGATGTCTCCAGCTTTTTTGTTCTTTATTAGAATTTTTTGACTATTTGGGGTCTTTTGTGGTTCCATACAAATTTTAGAATTTTTTCACTTCTGAAAAAAAAAAAAGCCATTGGAATCATAATTGAGATTGAATTAAATAGATGACTTTGGGCAAAATATTTTAATCATATTAATTCTTCCAATCCATGAGCATGGGATATTTTTCCATTTATTTCTGTGCGTTTTATTAAAATACTTTCATTACCATCTTGTAGTTTTTAGTGTAGAGATCTTTCATTTACTTGGTTAAATTTATTCTTAGTATTTTGTTTTCTTTAATGTTATTATAAGTGGTATCATTTTCCTTATTTTGTCAGATAATTTGTTGTTAGATTATAGAAATTTTATATAAAAAGATTTTTATATATTATTTTGTGTACTGTAACTTTTCTGATTCATTGATGTAACAAATTAGATTTAACAGTTTTTGGTAAAGTTTTCAGGATTTTTAATATATAAAATCATGTCATCAGCAAATAAATAAAATTTTACTTTTTTCCTTCTAATTCTGATGCCTTCCATTTCTTTTCTGTACCTGATTGATCTAGCTAAGACATGGATAAAGAAATACTATAATGGAATACTATAATAGTCATTCATAAAAAAGAAAATCCTGCCATTGTGACAACATGATGGACCTTGACGGCATCATGTTAAGTGAAAATGTCATACATAGAAAGACAAATACTGTATTTTCTGACTTATATATAGAGTCTAAAACAATACAACAAAACGAATGCATAGTAAAAGAGAACAGATTTGTGTTTACCACAGGTGGAAGGTGGAGAATGGGGGAATTGGATGAAGGTTGTTACATGTACTAACTTACATTTATAAGATAAATAAATACTGGGAATATGATATACAACATGATTATTACAGTTAACACTATTGTATGATATGTTTGAAAGTTTCTGAGAGAGTAAATTTTAAAAGTTCTCATTACAAGAAAAAACTTTTGTAAATATATGAAGTGATCACTTCCAAGGGTCAGAAGTATAAATTTAAAGATGATACAGATGTTTACTAAGCTTATTCTAGCAAACATTTCAAAATATATGTATGTCAAATCATTATGCTGCACACTTTAAACTTACAAAGTTCATATGGCAATTATATCTCAAAAAAATTTTAAAATTTAAAAATAATTTGTGGAATAACATTTTGCTTTTGTCAAATGTTTCTGAAGATTTCATAGCTAGTATTCAATTTGATGAGACATAATTAATTTTATTATATGAACATTTGACTAGTATCTTGCTTGAGCTACACATTGAATGAATGTTAAATGAGAAACAAATGAGATAATTTAAATTAAAGGCAGAAGAGCCACAGAGCAATTAAAACTAATATCATTTTGCCTGTTTTATGCCATAGGGCTATCATATTATCTTTTCTTCCTCCTTTAAGTCACATCAAAAATAGACCAACAATTAAAAATAAAAATAAATTATAAAAATAAAAAAAATTGTTAACATGGTGAAAGAAAATAGACCTATTTATCTGTCTTAGTGAGATTAGTAGCTGTTTGCCTTGAC
This sequence comes from Pteropus vampyrus, assembly GCF_000151845.1. NCBI lineage: Eukaryota > Metazoa > Chordata > Mammalia > Chiroptera > Pteropodidae > Pteropus > Pteropus vampyrus. The sequence goes on along the minus strand of NW_011889362.1, from coordinate 291,496 downwards.
TTAAAAAAAAAACAAACTACATTACTTTTTATTTTATTTTTATTTTTATAATTACAAATCTAAACTTAATATTTGAAAATATCAGTCCAACTAATTATCTTTTATGTATTTTATTTGAAATTAGAGTTTAATAATTTTGTTTGTCATTCAATTAATTATATTCATAATATGGATTAATTTATTCTTACTAATCACTGGTAGGTTGTATAGTTTTTATATTAGACTGTTTTCATCACACTTTTATAAAATCAGGAGGTAGTGCTAAAGTATATATATTAAAATACATTTCAATGAATCATTAACAAATTTCTGCATTGTAATCATGCATTTTGAGTACCTGACAGAAAAACAATATCGTTGCCCAAGAGATCCATGGGATTAGAATCAATGCACATTATAATGATAGAATTTTATGATTCCCTTGCAATTATTTTTTGAACAAGGGAGATTTACAGTCTCTATTGTGGAAAAATAGAAAAACTAAAATCTAACAAACAATCAGCATGAGACTAAGTACTGAATTGAAAAAAAAAACAGTAGGAAGTAATAATAAATTTGACTTCACAGGGAATAATTAAAACATTTTATAAAGTCCATTTCATGAAATAATATAGTACACTTAGAGTATTAAAATTCCTTTTGAAATAAAATATCAGATTATTTGAATCTGATGAAATTTGGAGCATAGTCATTTATAGCAAGAACTGATTACCCCAGGTTATTGTAGAGTGCTTAATATTTAGGAGAAGTACACTCCTTGATTTGGGGGCAATTGAAATAATTTCTTTCCTAAGGGTTAGGAGTATAAATCTAAAGGTGACACAGAAGATTATAGTTTGTAAAGTGCTTTTATACTCATTTGTGTCTTATAAAAATCTTGTGATATAAGCATTAGTAGTTAACTTTTTTACATCTGAGAAATTTCAGAGGAGTTCAAGGTCACATTGGTAATAATTGATAGATAGAAATAAAATTCAGATCTTCCATGTCTACTATACCACAGACAATAAATGCCATGCCATCACTATCAGTTTTAAATTCACCTTCATATTTATATTCACCATCATTACTGTCTCTGGCCAGGTTATTTTGCTCCACAATCAACAGGGAGCTCAAATTTTCAAGTTGTAGCCACAAACTTTGCCTTCATTTGCTTCATAGGTTCATATAGTGAATATTTTAGTCCCGTCTGATTCTTGCTGTACACAAGACAACCAATTCTTCTTGTTGCAGATTAATTTTTTTGTGCCGGGTTCTTTACTACAGATCCTGATATTGTTCTCTGATGTATTATTTAACACTTAATAATAATAATATAAATCAATTAGAGAAGGTATTGAGTTCACATATCAATCTTCAAAGTCATTGAATATATTATAAATAAAGTTTTCACAGATGGCCAACAGACATATGAAAAGATGCTCAACATCATAAATCAAAATCACAGTGAAATGTCACTTCACACTTGTCAGAATGGCTATTATCAAAAAGTTAACATATAACAAGTGTTGGAGAGAATGTGGAGAACAGGAACCCTCATCCGATGTTAGTGGTATTGTCAACTGGTGCAGCTGCTATGGAAAACAGTGTGAAGTTATCTCAAAAATTAAAAACAGAGGTACCATACGACCCAGGAATATCACTTCTGGGTGTTTATCTAAAAAAGTAAATAGATAAAAACACTAATTCACCCCTATGTTCTCTGAAGCATTATTTACAATAACCAAGATATGGAAGCAATCTAGGTGTCCATTGGTAGTTGGATAAATAAAGAAAATATAATACACACTTATATAATAGAATATTACTCATCCATAAAAAATAAATTTTTGCTATTTATGACAATATAGATGAATCTAGGTTGTATAATGTTAAGTGAAATAAGTCAAACAGAGAAAAACAAATACCATATAATTTCACTTATATGTGAAATATAAACAAATAAAACAAATGAACATTCAAACAAAACAGAAAGAGACTCATAGATATAGAGAACAAACTGATCATTGCCAGAGTAAAGAAGTGTAGGGGATGGGTGAAAAAGGTGAAGGGAAATAAGAGATATAAACTTCCAGTTATAAAATAAATAAGTCCCAAAGATGTAGTATACAGAACAGGGAATACAGTCAATAATATGATAATAACTTTGTATGGTGACGGATGGTTACTAGATTCATCATAGTGATCACATCATAAGGTATATAAATGCTGAATCACTGTGTTGTACCTCTGAACCTAATATAATATTGTAGGTCATCTATACTATAATAAAAATAAATAAAAGCAAAAAACAAGCAAATGTTTTATATTCCAATATTAACTGGCAATTCATTCAATTTTAAATATAGAGTTCTCTATTTTGCTACTAATATGGTTTTTCTGAAAAGATTAAATTTATACACAATTTATACAAAATTATTAATAAGTAATTTATTATTTAAGGAAAACTGCTGCTTAATTATACATGTAGTATTCAGTAAATATATATGTATAATCAGTATTGTAATGCTGAAAGTCTTTCATCAGCTAATGATGTCAATAAATGTCCATTGATCTTCTAGTTAAATTGCGTAACTATTATTTGGTCATTCAAACTCACTGGAACACCCTTTTTAACTTTTCCTAATATAATATTACTTGTCTTATTTTATTCTGCTATTTTTCTAGAGACTTGCTTTATTATAAATTTATATAGTAGTTTTGTTACATGGATTAAGGTAAAGCAGTGTTGTAAATTCCATTCCTAATTATGACCTACACTGAATAATTAAATATATATTGATTAGGCAAAGAGATACTAAGTTTACTAGTATGCAATATATTTTTAGTACAATAAGTTAATGGTCTCAATTTAGGGAGTTAGTTGTTACTTCTTTAACATACAAAGTACCTGATTAATCAGAATAAAATGTTAATTTTTGATACTAAGTTTAAAATGGCCAGTTGTGTTTACTAAAACAAATCAACATTTTCTCAAATATATGTCTTAGATTATCACATAGAGATGCTTTTTTAAAGATTCATTAACTGTCTTATATTTCTATTGTTTTATTTTAATTTCAATTATGGATAGGAATTACATTATACATATAGAAACTGTGGGGATTTTCTCATAAATCACATTTCTATTTATCAAATATTTTCATTATTTTTAGAGTTGTATTCTTTCAGACCATTTGAAGTCCTCAAATTAGGTATCTTTAGCTATTCGTTTAAAAGTTTATATAGAGAAATATTTTTCACAGGTGCAAAAATAAATTTAAACAAACTAACTTTGAAATTTGCTATCCATTGGTGATCTTAGAATAGAAAATTCAAGTTTCTTTAAGTTTTTAAATATTTCTATAATAGCTTACTTATTGTACATGAATCATGAATTAGAATTCAGTGAGATATGTTTATCTGAATAAATATATTAAAACACTCTGACCAGCCCTGAGGCTGGCAATGAAAGTCAATTCCTTACAAGTTAGATTCATCTAATTTCAGAACCAGTAATAACCAAATATAGCAATTTATTAATAACTCTGTCCTACCAGTAAGTGGAATTTGTTTTGAATCCTATTTACTTAGACTCTTATCACCTCCTCTTTACCATCATTTTTTTCTACACTGTTAATCTCTAAATGCTGGTTATGGAAAATAATCAATATCACAAAACCAATCTGGTATTGGCAGTCATATTCCTTTATATAAACATATGATATTGTTAATAGAATATTTCTTTAGGCTGTAAACTTGAAATTCACATAAAAATATTAAGGTGGGTAGAGGAAAGGAGTTAATACATTAACAAGCCTTGACATTCCATCACAATTTATTTAAACAGTAAGAAGAAACAAAATGGGAAAGATTTATATTACATTTCTAAAATGTTCTAATCCTGTGGCCCTAATTTTTTTTTTTTGCAAAAATCACCTGAAGGGTCTGTTTTAAATGCAATTTCCTGTATCCAAGGTCAAAGATTATGAGGTTGAGACCGTAAGATTTATATTTATAATAAGTTATCCACAAATGATTCTAATGCTCTTTATCTGTGGCCCATATTTTTACCACATTCTGAAATCAACAAGCTCTTGAGATCATAATCATTGTCCTCAATTTACTAAAATTTCCTGAAATTTAAATAGATGTGATGTTGCAAATGGAGAGAAGAGTATTAATTTAAAGGGCTATGATTAAAATGTTTTGTCTCACTTTTTAGTCAGGCATTGCCTATTTTCCTAACAGAACATAAGTGAATTGATATGTATCCTCTAAATCATGGAAGATCCTGGAGAAACAATCCCAAAACAGTAACTAAAAAATATTTTACTATTTTGGGTAAAATATAACATCCATGAGTATGTGGTAATAGACTTTTGTACTTCATGCATGCACTTAGTAATGAATAAAGGTCAAGATAAGGTATCTGAACAATGAGTAATTAGAGCACAGTAATTTGGGGCAAGCCGTGCTTCAAAGTCCTGGTGTGTAAGTAATAGACATCAGTTAGGTATGCACTATGATAAAAAGGGCCTCAGACTTATGAAAGGACAAGGGACTAGGTAAATTACTAGAAAATAAAATATTTTAAAAACTATCAAAATATATATTATCATTTTCATTGCAAGAACTTGCTACAATGTCTCTCACTATTCTATCTCTTGCCCAGTCTGTTTAGGGCCCACATTCACCCTATGAATTTTTAATTGTTCTGAGAATCAGTGATTAAAACAGTATTCAACTACCTAGTAGGTAAAAAAGTATTTTTTAAAGTCCGCATTCCAGAACAAGAGCTTTTCATATTACTTTGACAGAGTAGACACTTATCTGTTTTTTTCTTACCCCCTCTACCTTTCATTCTACATCTAAATTTGTCCTCTTCTTGACATTTCTGGCCATTTCACTTTGATCACTCATTTTCCATTTTTGTCTTTACTTCTGTCTCCATTTTTGCACATGCAATTTTATTTTCAGTTACATATTTTTTTCTGTTTTAACTGAGACTTTCTATTTTGATGAAGCACTATTAGACTATGTATTAGTTTTCTATTACTGCATAGCAAATTGTCACAAAATAAGTGGTTTAAGACAACAAATTAATTACCTTACAATTTCTATAAGTAGAATTCTAAGCATTGAATATCTGGGTCCTGTGCTCAGGGCCTCACCAGACTGAAATCAGGGTGTTGGCCAGAGTTGGGTTTTCATTTGAGGCTCAGGTTTCTTTTCCAAGTTCACATGGTTGTTGATGCATTCCATAGAGGTTGTATTTTCAAAACCAGTGGGACCAGACCCTTTGGTACTTCATCTTCTTTTAAAACTTCCTCTGAAACATCAGGGCCACCCAGGATTAGCTTCCTTTTATTTACTTCATAGGTCAATCGGTTTGAATCCTAATAAAGGGAAAAATATCCAATCATATTTACAGGTTCTAACCACATTCAAAGGAAGGTTATTATAAGGGTCATATGCTCCAGGGAGTAGAAATTTTGAGGGTCATCTAGGATACTGCCTAGCATAGACTGTTTCAGGTAATCACTCTCCTAGTTGACAGCTTATAGACCTCTTCTGTCTGATTTTTAGGAGAGTACCTACTCAGCTCATCTTTTTTTTTTTCCCCCCCCAGGTAGGATACAGAAACTGGGCAAACTAGGCTCTCACTAGGAATCCAGAAATTTAATCACACCTGGATGAGAACTTTCCTGGGTATAGAACTTTCCTAATCTGATCAGATGGGTTACCACTCTAAACATCTCTTATCTCATCCAAAGATAGGAACATATAATTTGAGTGTAAACAGGATAGAGATAATATTAAACTTATAATGCTGGGCCTTGACAGAATTTTTAATCTGCTCTTAGAAATTTCTCCTAGATTCCAGAGTTCTTCAAAAATAATTTGCTATCCTAACTTTTAACACAGAATTGATAGGTTGTCCATTTTTAAAACTCTTATGAAAAGAAGCCTCTACTATTCCATTCTATTTCTCCATCTTTTCTTCTGTAGTAGCCTGAGTATTTTTAAAGTATCTATAATTTTGCATGAATTTTTGAGTTACCTATAAATAATCATATTTATTTCTGAAATAAGTTTTTAATTGCTTTAATTACATAAGCTAAGCATCCAAGTTGGTAACTATTTTAATTTCATAACAACCCTTATTTTGCATATTAATCCAATGGACAATAATTATCACTATGGAAGACTAAAGTTTATAAATTGATCTGGCTTATTATATTTCATATAAAATTTATATAAGTATTTCTTTGCCCTAGAGAAATTTTACAAATGTATCTTATTTTTGCACAGAGATCATGGATTGCTTTATGAAGAAGAGATGCTTATTAATAAACTTATACAATGTGGTATACATTTACATTTACAGATTTTCACTTTGAGCACAGTTATGGAAAAAAATAATACCTCAACAAAGAAAGAAAATACAGTGTAATTACAGTATCTCTATTTTAAAAATTATTCCACATTAATTTACCCACACTGCTCTCAAACATTGCCGTATGTATACCATATATCAGTTTTAAGATTATTTATGACAAAACTCAATTTTCTTCCTAAAGCACTGAGAGTTGAACTTTTAAAAATAATAAGGTAATTTAATTTGAAATCAGGTAGGAAAATTCACTGGTAACACTGCTTCTTTATCAGAACAGTCACTACAATATGGGTTTGTTTCTGAGTTCTTCTTAGGTAAATTTGCCTTGGTGCTGGGAAAGGTAACAATAATCACTACCATTTACAGAGCACACATATATACAAGATCCTTTACATATATAATTTCTAAGTCTTACAACAACTCGCAAAGCTAGGGTTAATATTCTAATTTTAAAAATAAGAAAACTAGGACACAAATTAATTTGCCCAAGGTTATGGTATTAATAAGTACTAAAGCCAGAATTTAAACCCAGGACTGTTTAACTTCAAGTTCTCAGCACTTTCTATTACCTACACTTATTTCTCTAATTAGTTTTTTGCATATAACTACATCGTTCCTCCACAATTGCTAAAGATAATGCCTGTTCTTCCACTTTTCTTAAATATAGTAAGCCGGGCATTGTGGAGAGAATTGAGTTATTCTGTTTGCTCAATGCTCAGAGAACAGGATGCCACCAGAATGTTATCACTGCCATAGCCCAATTTTCAACCATTGTTCAGTCCGCATTATCAATTTTTCAGCTTTCAAATAAAAATAACCTTTCAGACAGTTTTCTTGTTACAGTGTCAAATGTTATTTTATCATCTCAGGCTGAAACTAAATGTGTATGGAGTAGAAATCTTCTAAGCAGAGGAGCTATTGACTAAAAAGAGTTTTTGTTTTTTTAGCTAATTTCTCTTTGGTGTTATTTTTCCCCATAGGAAAAATTTGAGTAGGAGAGAAATTCTTCTGTTATTTATCATAATCATAGAGGAAAGTATTTCGTTTAACCAGATACTGTTATAGCACTTGAAGAGAAATAAATCAAACAAGTAAAAACAAATATCATATGATTTCACTTATATGCTGAATCTAAGTAACAAAAGAAACAAACAAATGAAACAAAAACCCACTCACAGAGAACAAACTGGTGATTGCCAGAGGAGGTGGGGATTTGAGGGTAGGATTAAAAAGATGAAGGATAAAGAAGTACAAATTAGTAGTTACAAAATGGTCACAGAGATGTGAAGTACAGCGTAAGGAATACAGGCAATAATATTGTAATGGCTGTGTATAGTATCAGAAGGGTACTACAGTAATCAGGGGATCACTTCATAAATTATATAAGTGCCTAACCATTGTGCTGTATACCTGAAACTAATAAAAAGTAAAAACAACAAAAAAAAATACTATGAGTCGTGAAGTTACAATTTTAAAATGCAACAATTCTTCAATAAAAAATATCTCTCACATAAACTTCATACAAAATCTCCTGGGTTTAAACAAATCTGCATAAGCCCTGTGAGGCAGAGTTACATATATTTACAGAAGTCAAGCCGACAACTATTACCTTGCTATATTATTTGTCTTTGCCCAAGAGAGACTTAGAAGAATCCACTCTGGATGTATTTGAAGTCGGTAATGAATACTTATTCTTCTTTCTCCCTTTACCAACCTACTCTCCACTCTCAGCTCTTTCTTCATGCCTTTTCTTCACTCCCTTCTCTCCTCCCAAAATAAAAGAATCATAATCAGTCTGTTCAGTTTTTGATTAATTGGTTTATAATATTTCAACTTTCTTAATTTAGAAGATAAGCTTTTTTTTTTCTTTTTCCAAATTGAAGATTTTAAGCTTAAACAAGACGACAAAGATAATCTGTTGATCAATTCATTTGGCTTGAGTGGTGTGAGGTGGTAAGAGGTAAGGGACATGTGGCTCAAATTACAACAGCCAGCAAATAAGTTCTGAAAATCAACGTGATATACTATTTTTCTGGGTTATTTGGGAGTTAGAATAGGGAGTAGTGTAAAACAACAGACTTGTCTCCCATTTTCTCACTCTTAGCCAACAACTAGCGAGCTCTAGCACCCAGACCCTATATCCTGACATTGACTTATAGGAAAGAATTTGGAGTTTTTGATAATTTTTAGACACAGAGCTTGTGATATTGGTGGGAGAAATACAGTCCTGTGGGTGTTCCATATCTCCAAGTTTAATGGACATAATAGATTATGAAGTGATTTTTGGTTTTTATTTTTATTTTTATTTTTATTTTTTTAAAAGGAAAAATATTGAGAGACAACCAAATTCATGTGGAGTAGGCTTCAATACATTTGGGATAAGCTCAAAACATCCATAAATGCTTACTCTGTTCCAAAAAGCATTATACAGGCATTAATGAGATGAATTTCCTGACTTCTCTGACTCTAATAAATGAATAACATAAAGATTAAGGGAAAACTGGAGAATGAGTGCTTTGCCTGACCTCCTGTGTTCTTTGTCCTTTTTTTTTTTTACTTCAAATTCCCCACTTAGATCATGGTGGGCTATGGAAATTGTTTAACTAAACTCTTGGAAGAAGGTACACTTGGGTATATATGCTAATTCTACCACATCTTTACATCTTAATTAGGGGTAAAATGTTGTAACTAGAGGGTAACTGAGTCCAGAGTTCGTGCTGCCTGTGCCACTCAGTCAATAGACCCACACAGGAGTTGAGATATTTAGATTGTTTATTGTCAGAGTACCGGCGATCAGAGAAATCAGCAGGTTAACACTTTCAAAACTGCCTTGCATTCTCAGTTTGGCTTAGAGTATTTAAGGGGAAATCTGGGAATTACTTCACAGGCTACATGATGGTTTGTGGTAGTGGGGTTCTGTTAAGCTTCAGGGAGCCAGTCCTCTGGTAAAATGGTTGTGTTAGCAACTCAGGAACAAAGATGGGAGTAGTCTAGAAATAATGCTAGATCAGAAGGATTAAATATATATTAATATATATATATATTACACATTTATTAAATGTTTGGTACAATTCAGTTGCAAAATCATCTGATTCTGGGGCTGTTGACAGTGAAATGTGGAATAGCAGGAGATTTTTATTATCATTTCAATATACTTAATGATTATTGTATGTTTCCATGTTGTTGTTTAATTGCATGTTTATTTTGACTATTTTTTTTTTCAGAAATACATTAGCAATTTATTTTTTCAAACACTTGCGTAAGGTTGGTTATAATACTATTTTACATTGCTATCATTCTTTCATCTTTAGTTATCATGTACTTTTCAGTCTATATTTGGTCTCTCTGTTTTTATTTTTCTTGATTAACCTTACTATCTATCTCTTTTACAACTCCTTTCAAAAAAGCAGCTTTTGATTTGTAAATTATTTTATATGTTATTTTTTTTATTTATTTGCTTTTATTACTCTTTCCTTAGCTTCCTGGATTGAATGTATAGCTTATTTATTTTCAGTCATGTTTTCTGATATGTATATTCAAAGCTACAAATTTTCCACAAAATACTATTTTAGCTGAATACCAGAATTTTGAGTGTTTAATATTTTGTCAGTTAGCTCTATATCATATTTACATTATAATTTCCACATTAACTAGAGAGCTAATTAATAGTATATCTTTTATTTATTTGTATCAAAACACATTTGCTTTGAGGGGCGGACGTTTTCTGTTATTGCTTTTATTTTATTGTGCTCAGATCATACAGTCTGCATTACATTGTCTAGGAAATGTGTCACACAAAATACCTAATCTTCAAGGTGAGGAGAAATAGCTTGTTGCTCACAATGCTATTGTTTTCCCATTCCAACTAGGTGTAAGCACTGTTCTCATATTACCACCTTTATACTAGTTGTTTCCTCTACCTGGAATATTTTCCCCCAGAAACATGACCATTGGTTGGAGTCTATCTGATACTCTTGCTCCCTTCTCCATGATAGCAATTATACACCTAGAGCAATATAAGTAAAAGGGCCACTATCTTCACTTAATGTCTCATAGAGATCTCAAAATTAATATGACTAAAACTCAATACTTCCTGTTCTCCCAAATCTGCTTTTTGCAAGTTTTTCCACTTCAATTAATGACAACCTCTATTCTTCCAGTTATTAAAGCCAAAATTTTTAGACATATGGATTTATCTTTTTTCTCTTACTCTACATAAAACTTTTCAGCAAATCATGTTGCCTGTACCTTGAATATATATCTAGAATACAATTTCTTACCACTTATCTTATAATTATCCTGAATTGTTCCCACAATGGAGAGTGATTTTTCTCCTCAGGACATTTGGCAATGTCCAAGGGCATTTTTGGTTGTCACTTTGCTACTGAAATCCAGCACCAGAAGTCAGGGATGCTGCTAAGCATCCTACAATACATAGGGCATTATACCTCTTCAATAAAAAAGAATCTGTCCCAAATGTCAATAATGCTAAGATTTAGAAACCCTGTCTTGCCCCCCCCAAAAATATATATATATTACTCACCTGAATTGTTCTATTAGCTTTCTTACTGTCCCCCCCAACCTCAGTTGCCTACCTCATTTCTCTAGTCTTTATTTGAAACACCAGCTAGAGTAATCCTGTTTAAAATTATCATCATTACCCCCTCTTCACAGCCCTCCAATGACCTCCCATGTCATTATCTTACATATTTTATATCCCTCAAGTAATTGTTATACCATATTATAGATCTAATAAAAGTGAAATCAATTTTAAATAGATAAATGAATGAATGGATTAATAAAACTTGAAAAAAACTGTTTTTAACTCAATGAAGCAACAAATATTATTTTTCAAAGAATTATAAAATCAAACCAACTGCCTGGAAGAGAAAATTATACAATGTAGGTATATAACAAGTCATTTCTAGCACATTAAGACAACAACTCTCAAAGCATCCATACTATTCCCCATATTGCCATGCTATGTCACTCTTCACAGACTCACAGAAACATTGCTGTTGAAGCTATAAAAGATGGGAAGAATATACAGGAACTATCTTAACAAGGTCAGAGGACTAGTGAAAAGCTTGGTAGACTCTTTTCCAGTTCTCCTTTAATTTTTTTTAATTATACTATTTGATAAGTTCTTCAAATATGCACATTTTATGAATTCCTTTATTCTTCCCCTTTGAAGAATTGTAAATATTTGAGACTTATGCTACATAATATTATTGAAAAGATAAAATATCCCTTTGAGCAAGATATCTTTTTTTTTCTGATTACACTTTATTTTTTTAGCTTATTGAAGTATAATCAACAAATTAAAAAATGTATATATTTAAAGTGTATAACATGATGTGTTGAGAGATATATACATTGTGAAATTATTACCTCAATCAAATTAATTAACGTGTCCATCACCTCACAAGGTTACCATTTTTTATATGTGGTGAAAACACTTAAAATCTACTCTCATCAAATTCTGAGAATACAATGCAGCATTATAAACTATATTCACCATGCAGTACATTAGAGCTCCAGAAATTATTCATTTTGTATAACTATAACTTTGTTCCCTTTGACTAACATCTCTCCACTTTCCCCAACCTCCAGCCTTTAGCGACCACCATTCTACTTTGTTTTTATGAGTTTAACTTTTTTAGATTCCACATAAGTGAGGTCATGCAGTATTTGTTTTTCTGCGTCTGACTTATTTCATATAACATAATGTCCTACAGGTTTATCCATGTTGTCTCATGGCAGGATTTCCTTCTTTTAAAGGATGAATAATGTTTTATTATATACATATATATTTCATTTATCTGTTAACAAATACTTAGATTGGTGAGAGAGAGAGAGCGCGCGAGCAAGAGAGAGGCTATTTTTCCATCTATACTTTCATTATACACTCTTCTCATATTTAAGATGATATTAAGTGACTTTTCTACCATGCTATACAAAGCCAAGTTGTTAAATACAATACCAAGTCATTGCATGCCAACTTTGAATAAGAGTATTTCTTTGTCTTCCTTTTAAACTTTTGAAAATTATATTTAAATTGTTAGCAGATTCCAAGCTGCCCTATTTCAAATTAAAGTGAAGCCAATTAAACCAAAAGTCAAAGTTACTCCAAAAAATAATTAGCACTGCATCTGGGATGAGGTCACATTGTAAGCAAGAGTTAACAAATCACATTAACATTTTATAAGAAAAGAGATAGTTTGGCCATGAGGTTAACATAATAGCATTGTAAAGGTGCAATATAAATACTGAAATTTGTGATTGAATTTTTATAACAAGATTTTAATTTCAAAATACTGTATAAGAATTATTATATTATAGACAAGTTATGCATCCATGTAGATTTGGAACTTTGGAAATATATTTAAAAATATGTATTTAGAAGGGCAATCTTTTAGAAATCAAATTATTACAAGTAGTAGCAAAATAATTAGAAGACAAAGATGAAGAAAAGGAAGAAGAGGAGGAGGAACAGAAGAAAGAAACTATATTGTATCAAATTAATTGAAAAACGTGATAATTCTTTTAAAGTAAGAATCATATATTAATCTTGGTATTTTGCAATTCAGTTGACATAAGTTTGTGATAGAAAAATCACTGCCTAGGAAATCAGTATTGTAGTCCCAAGTCTGTTAATAAATATGTGCGTAAACTTAAATTAACAATTTTGCCCCATTGGCTGCTTTACTCAACTGTAAAATGAAAGGAGTAAATTTAATGAACTTTCATGATCCTTTCAGCTATAAAGTCCTAAGCATCTAATAAGTACTTTAAAATTTATTTTATGGGCCTTATTGTTTCAGGTTCATAATAAAAATTTTCTCAATCAATTTGATTCAGGATTACTCAAGATACTTGTGGAATTTAACATGTCTAGTCTGTATCTAATTCTCCTAAGGAGGATGTTCTGTTCTATGATAATATGAGGTTAATTAATATGGTTGATATACTTTAATGTTTTCTTAAGAAAGCCATTTGTCAATATTAATTATTTCTTTAGTAAATAAACAATAGTCAATATATTATAGTGATATGGCTATTATATTTAACTTTTCTAGTCAATTTTCCTGGTTATACCTCAATTATAGTAAATATGCACTGATTTAATTCATAATTTTTATTATTGGATTGTCTTCTTTTATTCATTAATTCAGCAAATACTTATTGAATGTCTGAAGCAACAGACAACATTTCAATCCCTTTGAAGTAGTGTTTTAGAGGAAGGGATGAAGAAGTAGCAATTGATAATTACAAAATAGTTATAGAGATGTAAAGTATAGCATAAGGAATAAAGTCAATAATATTATAATTGCTATCTATGGTTTCAGATGGATATTAGGTTTATTAGGGTGATCACTTTTTAAGTTATATAAATGTCTAATCACTATGTTGTACACCTGAAATGAATATAATATTGTATGCCAAGTATAGTTAAATTTTTTTAAAAAAATATTTTAAAAGGGGGATAAGGTGAATAAAGTCAATAATATTTTGATAAGTTTACATGGTGGCAAATGATTACTGAATTAGTGTGGTGATCACATTGTAAGGCATAAAAATGTTGAATCACTCTGTTGTTCACCTGAAACTAACATAATCAATGTAAAATTGTATACCATCTATATACTTAAGTTAAAAATAAATTTTAAAAAATGTTAAAAATCTTATTGATTTTTTTAACCTCCCACCCACTGTGTGTTCATAGACCCTACATTTCTAGTTCATTTCTATATAATTCATGGTAAGAATAAAGCAAGTAATCATAGGAAATTAATAGATGTTTGTTAAATTTTTAGTAAATTATTACTGTCGATAATAAACTATAAAATGTCTTGCCACTTCAGCATTTTGTCTGTGTCTATTTAAAAGTAAATGAGTAAACATTGCACAGATTCACAATATTATTCAAAATGTGCTTCCATATTTATCTTTTATAGAATGAAAATATCTGTTTAATCATCAAAACAAAATTCAAGAAATAAAAATATAAAGAAAGCAGTTACTATTTTCTTTCCAGCGTTATGTCCTTTCCTTTGTCTCATTACTTTTGAGAAAAATGCCATATGCTATAAAATTTAATGGAATGGCAAATGACTGGAATACAAATTGGTCTGCATCACTTAGGAAAACAACATTTGGTGATGTAGCTTCCCTGACAGATGTTTTGGAAAGTGTTTGTGTATATTTACTGGAAATACTAACATAAATTGCACCATATTTCTCAATAGGGTGTAGATATTTTCAGCCAGAACTGTTATCAGAGTATATATTTTTTTCAGGCTATTTATTCAATAAAAGAGGATAGAGGACAATTCCCCAGTGGGAATAAAAAAGTTGCATAATAATGTCATAAAATATTAACTTAACAGTAGGAAGTAGCACTTATGAACGACTGTCTAAGTTCCGTTCTCTCGGGTTTAATTTTTTTACAACCATAATAAACCCAATAGATACATAATTTCTTTATTGAGTCAGAAATTGTATTTGTTTTCAAAAACCAGCAGTCTTCTACTAGCACAGGCAAACACTCACACAGACCCATAGATCACACATACATAAAATACATGAAATCTTTGGCATGTTGTTTTTTTTTTTAATTAAAATATTGTGAAGGTATTTTCCCTCTTAGGTAATTATTTAGAGATTATGGATCACATAAATGCTCCTGTAGAATCTCAGAATGCCAGGATGTGTGTAAGTCCTGAGAAAATACTAAATGTGAAACACTATGCTGATAGTTAATCTTAGCCTCTTACTGAATAGGCATATAAGATGACAAATGGCGGAAATGTTCTCAGTCTCAATGAGAAAATGGCTTTATCTTAGTGCATTCAATGTGAAATGAAGCACATATGTGTTGTCTCTATTTGCCTTCATTATACAACAGCTTCAGGTGATAGCACACATACCTGTTCTCAGAAATCTCAATCCTAGGATCCCTTGAGCTTTCACGATAAGTTTCTCTGAAAGTTTGAATACGGCATATTTCAAATATCACTAGAAGAGGTCTTCAGCATCTTTTATGTTTTAGTACTTTAGTTCAGTCTTTCTTTCCATGGTAGTTAAAAATAATATTCTACTCCTCAATATTTAAAATTTGTTCTACTTTATTATTCACAGTGTTTAATTCCTTTTTAAAGAAACTTACTTCTCATAACTAAAACTTCCAGTGTCTCAATTGATTACTTATTTTTAATTAATACATATCCTATCATTTTAACCCTTTTCTTTTTCTTCTGCTGTCAGTGGAAATGGAAGTCATATAGAATTATCTGTGTAATGGATCTCCGTGCACTTGAAACCCATTATTAAGTTTTTCCTTAGTCTTCTTTACTTCAGCCAAAATAATCTTAGATTTTTCTACCTATTCTCTTGAATTTTATTTTCCAAAATTTGAAATATTTTCAAAATTGATTAAATCTTTGAGTTCTCTAAATCAATAATATATTTTAAAAATTTTAAATAAGATGTTTTACCATGGCATATATTCAGTAGGATAACTACAGAACTTTGCCAAATGGTCAGAAATCAATATGTTGTACTATAATTATCATTTATTTCTGTGTATCTCTTGATCCCTCTTTTTATTTCTTCACTGACCCAGTTATTCTTCAGTAGTATGTTGTTTAATATCTATTCTTTTTGTCATTCTTCCCTCTTTATTTTTACAGTTGATCTCTAGATTCAAAGCATTATGATCAAAGAATATGTTTGGTATCATTCCAACCCTCTTATATTTGTTGAGGCCATCTCTGTGTTCCAGTATGTAATCAATCCTTGAGAATGTTCCATGTGCACTAGAGAATAATGTATAAGCAGCTAATTTGGGATGAAAGGCTCTGTAAATTTTAATTATGTCCAGTTGGTCTAATGTGTCATTTAAGGATGTTATTTCCTTATTGATTTTCTGTTGGGATGGTCTGTCCATATCTGACAGTGGGGTATTTAGGTTCCCTACTATGCTAGTATTATAGTTTGTTTCTCTGTTTAGTTCTGTTAGTAATTGCTTTACATATTTCAAGGCTCCCTGATTGGGAGCATAGATATTAACGTGTTTTGTCTTCTTGGTGCATGATTCCCTTTATTATTATGAAGTGTCTCTCAGTATTTTTCATTACATTTTTTTTTTTATTTTGAAGTCTATTTTGTCTGAAATTAGTATAGCTACTCCTGCTTTTCTCTGAATGTCATTTGCTTAAAGTATCATTTTTCACCCTTTCTCTCTGAGTCTGTATTTGTCTTTGGAACTGAGATGTGTCTCCTGGAGGCAGCGTATGGTTGGGTTTTGTTTTTTGATCAATTCTGCAACTCTGTGCCTTTTTATTGGTGAGTTCAGTCCATTTACATTTAGGGTGATTATTGAAGTATGATGTCTTCTTATAGCCATTTTGTCTTTTGCTTTCTGGCAGTCTGGTGTTGCCATTGCTTCCTTGTCCTTGTTTTTTTGTTTTCTTTATTTTGATTGTCTTTGTGAGTATTCCCTCTGGTTCTTCTTCAGTTCTGAATCTTTGGTTTGTGTTATATACTTCAGTTCTGAATCTTTGGTTTGTGGTTACTATTACGAATATGTAAAGGATATAT
>NW_011889362.1:260013-274435 GCF_000151845.1 Pteropus vampyrus | reverse complement strand
ATATATACATATATATGTATATATATACAGTCATCCATTTTCTTCTGCTCGTGCCTTATCTCCATTCCTCTTTGTGAATTTGGATTTTTGAATCCTCTCCTTTCCAGTCATTGTTATCTCAATTTGCTCCTATGTGTATGAACGTTCATTACTATCTTGTTATAACAATTCTCTTCTTATTACCTTCTTGTAATGCCCTCTTCTTAGTAAGGGTTGCACTCCTCTACTTCTATTTGCCTGATAGTTACTTTACTCTTAATTATGTACTTTTTTTTTGTCATTTTGTTTTAGGTGAGCTGACTCCTTTCAGTATTTCCTGTATTGCAAGCCTCATAGTGGAGAATATCCTCAAATTTTGTATATCTGTAAAGGTCTTAATTTCTCCTTCATATCTAAAGAAGAGCTTAGATGGATATATTATTCTATGCAGGTAGTTCCATTCACTTAATAGTTTAAATATCTGATTCCCATTCCTTTCTTGCTTGCAAAGTTTGTGCTGGGAAGTCCTAGGATAATCTAATGGGTTTACCTTTATAAGTTACAGTTTTCTTCCTCCTGGCTGCCCTGAGAATTTTGTCTTTGTTGCTGATTTTTGTAATTTGAATACAATGATTCTTGGGGAAGGCCTTTTGGGGTTGAGATAATTTGATGTTCTGTTACTTCTTGAATTCCAAGCTCCAGCTCATTCCTTAGATTTGAGAAATTCTCGTCAACTTTTAATGGACTATTTCTTCACCTGGGCATTAATGGAAGTGTATTCTGCTTTTTTTTTTTTTTTTCAGAAAGAAGATTTTTTATATAAACTTCTCTCTTTAGCCTGTTGCAAATGCTTTTCTTTTAATTTCCAGTAGGAGGCGTCTAATCCTCTTGGATCCTTGCTTTATATAAAGCCTTAATAATGCCCTTTTATTTTCTTGTAGATATTTGATCATGCTTGCTACTCTCAATTTCAATCTCTGCCATTGTTAGCAACAGTTTCTGTAGCATTTGATCAAATTCTCTGGGGCTCTGAGGTGTTCGAGCTCAGGATATTTTTGGGAGGGGGCCTCTGGCTTGAACCATGGAGGATACAGCTCAGCCTCTGTTTTGCAAGTGAAGCTGGTAAAAATGAACTGTTGTTTCTTTGTCTTTTTTCCTTCTCTGTTTTCTTCTCTGAACACTGGGCACTGATGCTGGCACATGGAGCTCACATCCCTCCCACGCAGGATTGTTCAGGGAACTGTCTGTACCTTTTCCCTCCCCCTCTTCCTACAGGGAGTTCTGGCTTTGAGAGTCAGCTTGTTTGTTTCTCTCAGTCTACCTCCCGACACCTGGGGTTCTGATAAATGGTAGCTCTTATGCGCAGATCCCATGCTCAGACATGCTGGTGTGCAGTTTGAGTGTTTTTGGTTGAGTTTTAGATGTTCAGATCATTGTTGTTTCAAGTTGAGAGATCTGGGGATATCTCTAACTCTGCTATATTTCTGAGGTCACTCTCTATTTATACAAATTAATATTTTATATTTTCATTGAAAATTGAAAATTCTCTAGTTGTGTCATTAACCACTTTGAATTGGCCACCTTAAAATAAATATTTTGAAGTGATAATTTTTTGACTCAAAAATGAAGTCCTGGTGTCTTTTAAAAGCTAATTATTATAAAAACAAGTATAAAAAATTACTTGATATAGAAATGTAATATCATTGAAACACTAGTGTGCTAATTAATTTAACAAAATGTACAATAATTCCATGATGAAGTGCAGATAAAAAGTTACAACAGTAAATTTTTCCCAACTTCCTGATATGGTGTCATTTTATTTTGTATAGGTCTGTAGGGCTTATTAGCAGAAGAAAATATTTGAGTGAATTGAATGAAACAGAGAATAGAAAAACAATAGAGAAAATCAACAAAACCAGAAAGTGGTTCTTTGAAAAGATCAATAAAATGACAAAAATTTTAGATAGACTGGCTAAGAACAATAGAGAGAAAATTCACATTACTAACTTCAGAAATAAAAGTGGAAACATTACTATGAATCTACGTAAGTAAAAAAAGAAATATAGCAGAATTGCATGAACAACTGTATGCCAAGAAATTATATAACCTAGATGGGCAATTTCCTAGAAACACACTAACTACTCAAAGTGAGTGAAGAAGAAATAGAATATCTAACTAGACTTATAATAAGAAATTGAATCAATAATGAAAACTTCTAACAAAGAAAAGCCCAGGAGCAGATGGTGCTAGTGGTTAATTCTGCCAACACTTAAAGAAGAATTGGCATTAATCTTTATGAAAATCGTAACCCCCCCAAAAAATAAGAGATAACACTTTCTAACTTAATCTCTGAGGCTAAAGCTAGACAAAGATAGCACAGTGAAATAGAACTGTAGACAATCATTCCTTATGACTATAGGTGCCAAAATCCACAACAAAATAATAACAAATCAAATTTAAAAGCATATTAAAAGTATGACCAAGTGGGATTTTCTCAGAAAGAAAAGGGTGTTTCAACATGTATAAATCAATGAATATAATATACCATATTAATAAAAACAAAGAAACAAAAACACAAAATTGTTATTCCAATAGATGGAGAAAAAACATTTAATAATACTGAATATTCTTTTATGATAAAAAAAAACACCCAAAATAAGAGCAAAAGCTATTTTCCAACATGACTAAGGTTATCTATTAAAAATCCCACATCTAATGTCATACTCAATGGTGAAAAACAGAAAGCTTTACTTCTGAGATCATTGACAAAACATTAATGCTTGATCTTGCCACTTCTATTCAACATTATATTGGAAGTTTTAGCTAGAGTAATTAGTCAAGGAAAACAAATAAGACATAAAAATCAGAAAGAAATCATTAAAACCATCTGTATTTGTAGATGGCATGAGCATATGTATTGAAAATCCTAAGGAATCCACAACAAAATATTAGAGCAAATAAACAAATTCATCAACATAGTAGGATACAAGATCAACACAGAAATCAGTTGTTTTGAAAACCAAAAATGAAATTACTAAAACAATCTCATATATAACAACATAAAACAGAACAACACACTTAAGAATACACTTAACCAAGTTGGTGCAAATCTTGTATATTGGAAACTGTTGAAAGAAACTGTAGATAATCTACATAAACAGAAACATATCCCATGTCCACTGATTTAAAGATAATATTGTTAAAATACCAATACTCCCCAAATGATCTATAGGTTTGATACGATCTCTATCAAAGTCCCAGCTGCTTTTTTAGAAACAATGGACAAATTGGTGTTAAAATGTATATGGAATTACAAAGGGCCCTGAGTAACCAAAATCCTGGAAAACAGAAAAAAAAAATGTCGGTAGTTTCCCCTTCCTAACTTCAAAACTTAGAACAAAGCTACAGTAATCAAAACAGTACAATCCTGGCATAAGAATAGACATATAGATTAATTGAATATAATTGAGTATCTGCACATAAACTCATTTATCTTTCTCTAGTTGGCTTTGACAAGGTTGTCAACACCATTCAATGGGGAGAAGAATAATCTTACCAACAAATGGTCCTGCAACAACTAGATAGTCACCTGAAAGATGATTCTGAACTCATACTCTTTCCAGAAAGTAACACAAAACTGATCAAAGAACTACATGTAACTCCAAAAAGTATAAAACGCTTAAGAAAATATGAGTAAATCTTCACGATTTTGAAATTGGCAATGTACACAAAGCTCTGACCAAGAACACGAGCAACAGAAGAAAAAATAGATAAATTAGACTTCATCAAAATTAAAAACATTCGTGCATCTAAATATATTACCAAAGACATAAAAAGACAATCCAAAAAGGGTGGGAAAAAATTTTAAATTATATATATGAAAAAGGTCTAGTATCCAGAATACATAAAGAATATTAACAACTCAAGAACAACAACAAAAACAAACTATCCAACTAAAACACAGGCAAAGATGTTGAATAGACATTTCTCTAAAGAAGATAAATAAATGGCCAACAAGTACATGGAAAGATGCTTAACATCATGAGTCATTAGAGAAGTATAAATTAAAACCACTGTGGGATTAATATTTACTAGGTTGGTCTTAAAAAAAAAAAAAGAAAATAACAAGAATTAGCAAGGATGTGGAGAAACTAGAACCCTTTGTGCATTGTTGGTGAGAATATAAAATGGTAGAAATTCTGTGGAAAATACTGGCTGCTCATGAAAATTTAAACATAGAATTTCCACATGAGTCACTATTTGTGCTCTTAGGTATATACCTGAGATAACTGAAAACATACTTTCCTACAATCACTTGTGTTTGGATGTTCATAGCAGCATTTTTTTATAGTCAAAAAGTGGAAACAACCCAAATGTCCATTACTTGCTAAACGAATGTGGCATATCTATATAATGGAATATTATGCGTCTGTAAAAAGGAACATATATGATACAACATGGATGAACTTCAAAAACATTATGCTCAGTGAAAGAAGTCAGACACAAAGGCTACATTTTGTGTGAGTCCATTTATTTGAAGTGTCTGGAACAGGTAAATCTATAAAGAAAGCAGATTAGTTGTTGCCAGGGACAACAGGAAGAAGGGAGTAGAGGATGGGAAGTGACTATATAATGAATACAGGGTTTCTTTTTGGGGTGGTGAAAATGTTCTGAAATTAGATAGTGCCGATGGTTGTACAACATTGTGAAAGTGTTAAAAGTCACTGAACTATATACTTTAAATGATTTAAATGGTATAATTTTAAGAGCCAGAAAATCAAAAGTATTTCCTGTGGAGCATTATTTCTAATTAAACAACTGAAAAAGTCATTCTGGCCTCCAGACCTGTGGGAAATAGACACTTTTACTCATTGTAAAATGCTCTACTGCTGCCTGGAGAGAATGTATCATAGAAGTTGACAATTCATATTTCCTGGGAGATTCTTATTTAGATAATGGCAGCTAGAGAGTAGAAAAGTCTGTTGATACGGAAGTTTTTTGTTTGTTTTTAAAGAACTTTGTGTATTTTTTTTATTTAAAAATGTTTAAAGAGCAATTTAAGGTTTACAGCAAAATTGAGGGAAATGTAGAGATTTTCCATCCCTACATATACATAGCCTCCATTATCAACATCTTCCACCAGAGTGCTGCATTGTTACAATTGATACCCTACATTGATACATCATAATTACCTAAAGTCCATAGTTTATATTATGATTCACTCTTAACATTTTATATTTTATGAGCCTTTTGTTTTTAAGAGGAATCATGTTTTTACTGCTACCTAGACAGAAAGAGAGAACCATTCTTGCTTTAAAAGTAACTCTACTTTTACATAGTTTATAAATTGAGATTATACAAAAAGTTTTATTAGAAAACAAGATCGGCCACTCAAAATATTTTGTAAGCTATTCGGCTAAAGAATTCTATTTTTTTTTCCATCTTTAATGTTCTATGTGACTATTATGACCTTTAGCTCTGGAACTTCTGATATCTATGAGATATTCCTGCCCAGAAGCATAACTACAAGCCATGCAAAAATGTTTAAGAATTCCTCGTAGTTTATATTATGGGCTAGATGTTGCTTTCAGAGCTTTGCAATAATTATTAACTTTAATCTTCATAGCAACACTATGAATCAGGCACTATTCAGATCCCAATTTTACAGAAGATACAAGTGCAGGAAGAGAAATTAAGAACTTTATCCAAAGCATCAGTGAATGACACACAGGGTTGAGATTTGCACTCCATTTAGGTGGCTTCACAGCTCCACTTTGCTGTTTTTCTCTATTGATGAAACTATGTTTCCATATTAACCAAGATCTGCTAGTGCAGCTAATTTTTGTAGGCCTTTGTTCTACTGGGCAATGGGATCACTTACACTTTCTTATCAACTTCCCTTTGTGACTTCAGTGAGAAATTTTGCTTGAGATGCCTGGCCAAACTACAGGGATGGCTTCTTCATGGGAGTTACACTTCCTGTGATTTTTTTTCTCTTTTCCTCCAATGAAGGCAATCATTCCTACATGTAAGCTGATGAATATCGCTTATATAACCAATTAGCTGTGCGTTGATAAAACTTGACATTTAAATCTAGATAACCATATTATTAGCATTTCCAGGCCTATGACAATGTCGTCGTGGATGAATATCTCTTATTGAGAATTTTCCCTAGAAATATAATCGCATCATTGTCTGCTTAAGCAATTCTTCTGGTGATATATTTATCCATTCTCTCCAAAATCTACAAATAGTATGTTTATTTTTAAAGTTCATGATTACATGTTTATGGCCATAATAAAAAAAAATACTTTTCTAGTTAAATACTGATTTGGAATATAATTGTTTACCATATTCTTTAATAATCTCTAGTACTGATGAACTGGGTGAAAAGGAGCATGCCTGGAAAGCATATTTAAGTTCCCTCTGATTCAGAAATAAGGCATAGAATCAAGCTAATGTTTAATGATATCACTGGAGCTAGCTAAATAATTTCCAAGTTGGATAATTGGCATATTAAGTTCAGTTAAAAATATGAGAAGGACAATAAAACTTTTTTAATGACTGAATATATTTCTGTCATTAATTACCTGTATATATCTGACAGTCACAAGAGGAAGGTACTGGAAAATCTAAATGGACTGATCAGCAGTATAGAAATTGAAACAACCATCAAAAACCTATCAAAAAGTAAAAGTCCATGAACAGATGTCTTCACCAGTGAATTTAACCAAACACTCAAAGAAGATTGAATACCTATTCTCCATAAAATCTTACAAAAAATTGAAGAGGAGTGAATACTTCCCAACAATTTTATGCCTCCAATATAACTCTCATACCAAAACCTCGTAAGGATAACACAAAAAAAAGAATACTACAGACCAATATCTCTCATGAAACACATATGCAAAAATCCTAAATAAGATACTAGCGAACTGAATACAGCAACATAAAAAGATTATACACGATGATCAAGTGGGCTTCATCCCAAAGGCATAAGGATGGCTCAAAATAAGCAAAATGATTAATGTTATAAACTCATAAACAAATTAAAAAATAAGAATCATATGATCTTATCAATAGATGCACAAAAAACCTTCGACAAGATACAGCATCTATTTATGACTAAAACACTTAACAAAATCAGTATAGAAGAAATGTACCTTAACATTATAAAGGCCATATATGACAAATCCTCAGTCAATATTATACTTAATGGTGAAAAACTAAAAAACTTCACTGTAAAATCAGGAACAAGGCAAGGCTGTCCACTATCACCACTGTTATTCAATATAACACTGGAGGTCCTAGCGAGTGCAATCAGGCAAGAGAAAGACATAAAAGAAATCCAAATAGAAAATGAAGAAGTGAAACTCTCACTCTTTGCAGATGACATGATTCTCTACATAGAAAAAGTTAAAGACTCCACAAGAACATTACTAGAAACAATAAGCAAGTACAGTTAAGTTGCTGGATATAAAATCAATGTTCAAAAATCTGTAGTGTTCCTGTACTCTATTAATGAAGTGTCAGAAAAAGAAGTGCAAAAATAATTTATTTTGCAATTACAACAAAAATAATAAAAAAAATGCCTAGGAATAAATTTAGCAAAACAAGTGAAGGACCTATATAATGAAAACTATAAAACCCTATCAAATAAAATTGAAGAAGATACAAAGTAATGGAAAGATATTGTATATTCTTGTATTAAAAGAATCAGTATAGTTAAAGTGACCTTATTAAAGCATTATACAGATTTAATGCAATCCCTATCAAAATCCCAACAGCAGTTTTTAAAGATATAGAACAAGAAAATCACCAGATTTGTATGGAAGTACAAAAGACCCAAATGGCCAAAGCCACCCTGAGAACAAAGTACGAGACCAGAGGCATCACTCTGCACTACTTCAAATTATACCACAAAGCGACAATAATCAAAACACCATGGCATTGGCAGAAAAACAGGCACACAGACCAGTGGAACAGAATCAAGAGTCCAGAATAAACCAGTGTTTATATAGACAAATAATTTTTGACCCAAAAAAAAAAAAAGCCAAATACATATAGTGGAAAAAGGAAAGCCTCTTCAATAAATGGTGCTGGCAATATTGGAAAGCCACCTGAAAAGGAATGAAACTAGATTCTTTTCTATCACCGCACACCAAAATTCACTGAAAATGGATTATGGACCTTAATATAAGACCTGAAACAATAAAATGCATAGAGAAACACAGAAACTAAACTCAAGGACCTTGTACTTAAAGAGGATATTATGAATTTGACCTGAAAGGCAAGGGAAGTAAAAGCTAAAATAAGTGAATGGGACCACATCAAACTTAAAAGTTTCTGCACAGTAAAATAAACCATCAACAAGTTAAAGAGACAACCATCTGAGTGGGAAAAAAAAATATATATATATTTGCCAGCAATGCCTCCGATAAGGGCATAATATCCAAAATGTACAAAGAATTCATACAACTCAATAAGAACAACAAAAAACAAATGATTCAATCAAAAAAAAAATGGGGAGAGGACCTGAACAGACACTTTTCCCTATAGGACATACAGATAGCCAACAATTATTTGAAAAGATGCTCAACATTGATAGCTATTAGGGAAATGCAAATCAAAACCACAATGGGATACCATCTCACATCTGTTAGAAGAGCTATAATTAACAAGACAAGTAATAATTTTTGGAGAGGATGCCAAGAAATAGGAACCCTCATACACTGCTGGTGGGACGGCAAATTGGTGCAGCCACTAAAGATAACAATATGGAGGCTCCTCAAAAAACTAAGAATTGATCTAGCATATGATCCAGCAATCCCTCCACTAGGTATTTACCCCAACGACTTGAAAGCTCATATTCGAAAAGATATTTGCACACTGATGTTCATAGCAGCATTTTTCACAGTGGCCAGGTCATGGAAGTAACCGAAGTGTCCTACTATAGATGATTGGCTAAAGCAGCTGTGGTACATATATACAATGGAATATTACTCAGTCATTTGCGACAGAATGGATGGACCTCAAGATAATCATACTAAGCCAAATAAACCAGACAGAAAAAGTTGAAAATTACATGACATCACTTATATGTAGGATATAAACCTAAAAGTAACAAATGCACAGGACAAATAAACAGAGAGTCATGGACATGGACAATAGACTAGTGGTTACCAGAGGGTAGGTGAGAGGATGGAGAGGGGAGGTAGACGGGGTAAAAGAGGTCGAAAATGTGGTGACAGAAAGAATATATATAAATATAGATATAGATATAGATATAGATATATATGCCTTACTGTTAAAATTTATAGCTGAAACTTATTTCATTTTGTTAACCAATGTGACCAGAAAAAAAATTAAATAAATAAATTTAAAAAAATAAATTAAAAAAAAATAATTTGTATAAACAACTCATGCCTCCACACTAAATTAACATGGATAATTATAACAAGTATTCAGAAATGCAAACAAAAGCAGTGCATTCATTTTGAGTATTTGTTTTCAACCCAAGTATGATTTCACGGAGAGGGGAACATTTGAAATATCTGAGCCACTTAGTTTTGTTTTGTTTTCTGTGTAATAGTATCATAAATAGCATATTTACAAAGGTAATATATAAATTAAACAATTTATTTCATATTAACTTTATTTTTTCCAAAGTATAAAAATATCCACTCTCTCTTAAAGTTTAACAGTAACAATTACCTAAATTTCACTCTTAATAGTCCGTGGAATCTAAAAAATATGTTAGCTATTTTTATATCATTTTCAGAACTGATTTCTAAGTAATGTTCTAATGCAACATTAGAACTTTTGAGCTCATACATTGTTGGTCTTTTGGTTTAAAAAACTGTCATATTTGCATTCGCATAAGTCAGTTATTACATCTTCATTTTCTCTACAGTAAAGTGTGTGCAAAAGGATCGCTAAAGAAAAAAAAACACATCTTCATGGTGATTAATGTTTTCTTAGTCAAAGCAACATTACTTTTTCTTTAGAAGCCATGTCTAACTAATATTAAACTATTGATTATTTAAAATATGTTGGAGGTTTGTAACACATGCAGAGAAATGAGCTTCCTTAGATCTGATCTGCATTGGTTAAAAACACAGACTTTGAAATTAACCACATCTGGTTTCAGAATCTCAGTTCCACAGCTAACAAGCTGTGTAAATTGAGGCAAATTAAATAACCTCATGTCTTAATTTTCTCAACTATAAAATGAGATTTGTAGTGTACACATCATAAAATGACAAGAGAATTAGTAAATTAACTCTCAGAAGTTTGTATTATGCTATTAAGTGCTTCTATCTGAAGATATAGCATGGAGAAATAAAGAAAGCATAAATTTTAGAACCATATTGCTTAGGACACTCCGAATATTCAAATATCAGTGATAGCTGTTTTTTAGGTTGGAAAAACATGCACAAAATGTGCTTGGCACATAAATGCTATTCCATAAATATTAGTTCATTTCTTCCACTCTTCCATTTGTAAAATTATTTACTACTATTTTTATAGTGGATCCAGATTTTCTGCTACATCACAGAGGAACAATTAAATGAGACTGTATATAGAGGCCTATATGTACTAGATGTCTAATGTCATTTATGAAAATGAGGATGATAATGAAAATAATAATATTAATGATAAGTAAAAGTACCAAACAAATAGACTTTGTAATAGACACTGGAGGGCAAAACTAGTAAATGGATGCATTAAAGGAATAAGGCAAATATTCAAGAGGTAGAATTTATTGGCTCAAAAGATTTGGAGATTGATAGATGAATAAAATGTAGAACTAAACTAACTATATATTCCATGGCAAATGACTTCAACTATTTTTTTTTTCTGCACAGAAGAAAAATATCATTTATATTATTTTCACCCAAGCTTATGTCACTGCTGAGGTGATGTGAAATCAAGCGTCACCCTAGTGGTGTGGGAGAGAAGGAAGAGGACGACAGTGGACAGTGGTGTTGTGTGTTGTCCCTCGGTTCTTCCCTGCCAACCCAGCAAAGAATTACAGGTTGGTGAGATTGAGAAAAACTAAGATTTATTGAAAGCACATTTTAGAAGGAGACAGGCTACGCTAGGGAAGGTGCAATCCTGTGGAATTTAGGAGAAAAAGAGATAAGATAGTACACCCCAAAGAGAGAAGCAGGTTTCCAGCCAGGAATGCTATAACAATGCAAAAATGGGAAGGTTTGTTTATATTTGGACAGTGATGGGAAGTCCTAGATCATTTGTATGTGAGGTCACCTTGACCTACAATGGGCTGCTATATAACGCTTTGCCTATTGAGGATATGCTTACTCAGAATTCAATCTATTATAATTAGATTCATGAACTTCCAGGCATAGTCATAATATTATAATGATGGTATAAGGAGACAGAAGTTATGGGCAATATTTTCTGCACATGCACTTATATCTGGTTTAGCCAGTAGCTTTTATGGTATTTGAACTCTAGGATTTACGGTAATTTATAACCCAAAAAGGGAGGTATTTTGGGGAGGTACGTAAGGAAGGTCTTCAAGGGAAGTTTCTATGGTTACAGAACTGGGTCTTCGCTCCTGTCGTTCACGCCTGACACTTATACTCAATTTTTCCTTTCTTTTTAAAGCTTTTTTTCTTAAATCAGATAAAATGTCAAATCGTGAGTGAGAAAAGCAGTACACTCTGCTTCTAGTGACACCTTTAATGAGAACTAAAAAAATATAAAGGGAATATTGAAAGAAAACTCATGTGTAATACCTAATATGTAGATATTCTGGTAAGTTATTGTTAAACCCAGACATGGGAGAGAGGAGAAACGTCCAGAGATGTGAACTGAGCATTTGGGGCAACTTTTCCCCAGATACACATGCTGACTCTGAAAGTTCACTTGAGGTACTTAAGTTGAGCAGTGCTTTCAATATCTTCACAAATCCTAAGGGTTATTAATATTGATGTTCGGGCCCTTCCAAGGAGTAGGCACCTTGACTGGAGAATCTGTGGGACTACATTCAAGAGGAAAAAAGAACTAGAAATAAACTAAACTTCTCAGAGATTAAACTCTATTTTTGAATCATATCAATCCTGATTGGGTTAAATTGATAAGGGATTGCTAGTTTGCCTGATAGTCACCTCTCAGAAGTATAAATATAAAAATAAAAATATAAATATAAATGTAAATGTAAATATATAATTCTTCTAAAGATAGAGATGTTTATCAATATTATTTTGAGTCTCAGATTATCTCCATAATTTTTGATACATAATATACAAAAAAACAATAAGAAATTTCCAGGTACATGAGTAATTACACTATGTGATCCAAAACTAAGAGAAGTACTAGAGAATAGTAATAAACTCATGGGTTATACAAATAATGGAGTTTTTGTATATGAAATTTAAATAATTATGAATAATAGAGCAATCAATTAGAATACAAGCTTGCAAATTTTGACATAAAACCAAAATCTATAAATATGAACTAAATAAAATAGTATAAATGTGAAATAAAACATGCAATGGTTAGGTTTAACAGCAGATTAGACTCTGGTGAAGAGAGAATTAGTAATCTGAAAAATAATATTAAAAATATTTAGACATAAACATAGAGATCAAAGAAAAGAAAATGCAGAAAGCTCTAATTTTTATGTGATGATTGAAGTTCTAGAAGGAAAGAAGAGAAAGAATGAGATAGAAACTGTCACAGACAAGAGACTAAAGAAACATGAAACATTATGACTAAACAAAATGTGGTATTCTAGATAAGATACTAGAACAGAAAAAGAACAGAGATGTGAGTTTAAATTTTTACAATTTTGTAAGAGTCTTTGGCATTATCTACTAAAGCTAGAGATATGCATACCCTATGATTCAGCTATTCTACTACTACAGATATACGTGACAGAAATGAGTTCACATTTTTGCCAAAATATAACATCATGAAAGTTCGAATCAGCATTAACAATAATAGCCTTAAAATAATAATAATAAAAAAAAATGTTTATCAACAGTATAATGGATAAATGTCAGTATAACCACATAGTAGAATATTAGTTAGTAGTGGAATTGTATGAAGTACTACCATACATGGTAACAACATAAATGAACTTCAAAATCATTATACTGAGTAAAAAGAGCCAGGTATAAAAGAATACATAATTTATGTATTTAGATAAAGTTCAAAATCACACAGAAAACTTATTTTATTAGGAGTCAGGATAATGGTTTCCTTTGCTTTATAAGTTAGGAGAAACATTTTAAAAAGGACCTGAACCTGACTTCCAGAATGCTGTCAATATTGTTTCTTTAACTTGGTAGTGGATATATGGTTTTATACAGGAGTTATATTGAGCTGTAAACTTGAGATTGTTGTACTTTTTTGAATGTCTTTTTTTTTTATTTAAAAAGTCGTTAAATCCAAAGCCCTGAGAGAATAAATTCTTTATACATGTGTTATTTTATCTATCATTAAAAGCAAATTACTTGAGACAAAACATGTAGACAAATTGTCTTCAGACTAACATCCTTTGAATTGATAGTCAAACACCCTTTTTTATTCTAAGTTTTTCAGATCTAAGTAGGTAGATACATGCAGATATAGATAGGCTAAGTTTAAATTTCTGTATTTAACTACAGGATCTTACTTTTAAATAAAATATCAAAAAACATTATTATCCACATGGTTGTGCTAATTCTTTTGACAATGTTTGTAGGTAAAATGATTTATCCACAATAAGAAACTATACTGGCTCCATGTTTTGCTTAAGAAGTAAGGGGAAAAAAGTAAAAATGAAACACAATGTTCAGTAGTATAAACCGATTTAGTAGGAAAAATCAAGTTAGTAATAAAAAAGAACTGGTATTAAAGAATATATTGCATAAACTTACATCTACTTTAGGAATGATTCTTGAAACTATGCTCCACTCTCAATTTCTCATTAAACCAAAAGGTCGAAATAGGTCACAGATTATAGTGTGATCTTTTGCACCTAATGCATTGTGAAGCAAGAAACCCAGGCTAAATGGCAATGCAACCACTGTGAAGATTTACACCATAATTTATAACCCATTATTTCTTATGAAGATGGTAAAGATTTCAGTAAAATAAAGATATCACCACATATTTTAAACATAAATCTTATCTCCATTTAAAGAAAAAATAATTGAAAAAAAAAGATGCAGTTCATTAGTAACCCCAATTATGTAATTATTTAATGGCCTTTTCTGTCCTTACTAAATATCTAGTCTTTGTGAAAATAAGGAAGGTATATTTTGTAGTAAGTTAAAAAAAAAGAAACTCAGAAATTCTATTATTTTGAGTTTAGCTAATTAAAATGCATGATCATTGTCCTAAGAGTTTGCTTTAGTTTCAAAAAGGTATTTATATGTGAGTGAATTATCTCAACTCTTTTCTTTCTTTCTTTCTTTCTTTCTTTCTT
>NW_011889362.1:258736-259544 GCF_000151845.1 Pteropus vampyrus | reverse complement strand
TCTTTCTCTCTCTTTCTCTTTCTCTGTTTCTCTCTTTCTCTCTCAACTCTCCCCCTTCCTCCTTCCTTACCACCTTCCCTTCCCACACTCCCCCACTGTCTTTTTGTTCACTTATTTACTTATAAAAAATTATCCAGTGCTTATTATAAGTCTTGTACTCTACAATATGTTGAGTACATAAAAATTAATAAAATGCAGCCAGCTATACTTAGCTATGCAATAAGTAAGGAAAAGAAAAACACAGATGCAATTAATTGAAAAGTTTTAAGCAGAAAAGTGATATTTATATTATTAAAAGTGATATATATATATAATCATCTGGTGATCTAGTAAGTATAATAGTTCTCTCAGCTGCTCTAATAAATTAAACCCTAGGGTGATAATATGGAAACCTCTGATTTATAGCCAGTAAGTCAGAAGTATAGGTAACTATCTGGACTTATAATTGGAATCTAAAGTCCAAGGAGGGGATCATATGAACCTCCAATTTATAGCTCATTAGAAGCACAGGCGATGGCCTGGGCTTGTGATTGGTGCTTGAAGTAGGGGAGAGGCAGTCTTGTAGGACTCAAACCTTAACCTGTGGTATCTCATGCTATATCCCAGTAGATAGTGTCAGAATTGAGTCAAATTGTGGGAACAGATATACGTGACAGAAATGAGTTCACATTTTTGCCAAAATATAACATCATGAAAGTTCGAATCAGCATTAAACAGTAAAGTGTGTGCAAAAGGATCGCTAAAGAAAAAAAAAACACATCTTCATGGTGATTAATGTTTTCTTAGTCAAAGCAACATTACTTTTTCT